>NC_064923.1:425300262-425603021 GCF_023897955.1 Schistocerca gregaria
TAAACCCATATTGAGTACACGTAGCTTCCTATGAATTACTTCAGATGAACAGAACCCTGACATCAGATAGCTTCATTGTCCTCTCATCACGCTACACGTAAATTCGGTTCATTCTTATCACTCTGCCGAGTGGGCAGATAGCTGGTGAATGGCTGTGAATCCTACGTTCAGCCACATTACTGTGATTAGCTATAAAGTGAAGACATCTCTCTTCTCTTACGGACACTTCTACCATCCCTAGTGTGAAATGCCTTTAGTTTACCGAGACCTGAAATGAAGTGTCCTTTTTCTTCACCTGCACAGAATCTAGCTGGTTCTGTTCACAATGCATGTTTTCTCACATTCCCCCTATCAAAATGCTTGCACGTGTACACTCATGTCTCATCACTGTTACCAAAATAGTTACTAAGAGCCGGACATGGGCTTCCTTGCAAAATTTAAACATGCCCACTTGTGAACTCCTTCGAGATGCTGCAGCCTTCTCCCGTGCTGAGTGTGACGAGACTTTCTCCTGTTGTGGGAGGTTTTTATCTTTTCTTAATGACATTCATTAAGGTCTCCACTTTCTGAAAGTTTACAACATGCTGGGCACTCTCTTACCACTTCTACTTCTGAACAGCAACCACCTATGGTTTTCGCATCTGTCTAAAAAACAGCACTCAATCCCTGTCCTGTACTTTACTAACTCCTAGCTTTCAACAGAAATATTTTTATTGTCCATCTGTTGCACCCCCTTTGGCACCCTTGTTCATAGTCGTAGCCAAATAGACGTCTCAAGTTTCAGAAAAACACAATAAAGATCCTTGACACTTCCTGGCAGGTTAAACTGTGTGCTACACCGCGACTCGAACTCGGGACCGTTGCCATTCGTGGGCAAGTGCTCTACGATCTGAGCTACCCAAGCACGACTCACGACCCGCCCTCATAGTTTTCATTCCGCCAGTGCCTCGTCTCTTACCTTCCAAATTTCACAATAAGGATCCATCAGCGTACAGAGTTACAGAAAAAATTAGAACTTGTAATTGCAAACGTGAGTATCAGATTTAATTGAGTGCATACTTTGAGTCAGCATTAAAAATTTAAATAGAATGAGATCCTCATCTTGATAATGACTTATTAATAAGGTTATGGAGAAGCATGACACTCTCTGATTGAGGTACCATGGAGACTTTTTTGGTGAAAGCGTGGCTACAGATTGTTACAGCAACACTCTCCATCCATGCTGCACAATCCATGGCGACGCAGGAAAACAAGCAGCATCCCAAATACCGCTACCTATGCTGGAATATTGTTGAAACAGCATTGTGCAAGACTCAAGTCTGCTGCAGTGGGGAGCTAAATTTCCTCATGCTGTGAACCAACACAGCCCTGCCTTGATCATTTGCATGACCAAAGGCGAGGGTGCTTTCACAACAAAATTTGACAAAGGCATTGAAAATATTTGGCACCCTGATCTGAGCAGCACCTCCCTTCGACTACTGTGGACCCTGAGAGATACTGTATGACAGCTGTCAGGCTCATGTGGACCAATCAGCAGTCATGAACTGTGCGGCTGGTCCCGGCGGAGGTTCCAGTCCTCCCTCGTGCATGGGTGTGTTTGTTTGTCCTTAGGATATTTTAGGTTAAGTAGTGTGTAAGCTTAGGGAATGATGACCTTAGCAGCTAAGTCCCATAAGATTTCACACACTTCATACCAATCAGCATCGTTAATGTCTATCTGCTTCGGGGGCAAACTGCTGGTCTGCAAGCTGCTGCTGGGTTTGATGATTCTGGGGCTCTAGCTGGTGACACCAGGAAGTCATCACGTCAAGATCGATTCTATGCAGTCTCTGGGCAACTCCATGGTGTCCTGTATTAAGTACTTATGAACTAGTGGGCTGTATAACTGAGCAACCGCTGGAGCAGCCGACTGTCCAGCACATGCGCTAGCTGGCTGCCGAATGTATGTCGTCAGTTTCACGTCTGAAAGGTCGCCTATGATAACGCGCTGAGACAGCACTCCTGGCGGGCGTCCTCGTGCTGTTGCTGCCAACCATGCTACTGCGGCTATGCTGATGTACCAACTGCTGCTTGGGGGTGTACGCACGCCACTGAGTCGCCACTACCAACCACTGTACTAACACCTTGCTAAATAACGTTATTGCTAATGAAGCCCTTTTGATTCCACGACTGCCGAGAAGCTGATAGTATGCAATTCAACATCCTGCACACACCATCCGAAGATGACTACCCTTACATGTAATGGGTGTCTGCATTACCGACTCAGTTATAGGATGTACGGCTGGGCTGTTGTTTCCATTTTCTGTTCACTATTTCGAAGAGCAGCTCAGTGCTCTTTTTAGGTGCTTTGTGATGTGTCCACTAATCCAGATATTTTGGATCAGATAATGTTGACTGGGCGTTGCAGCCACATGGGACTGGAAAAATTTACTTTTGCAAACAAGTTGAAGGTATTAGTCCCATCTGAATATGCCGCTTTATATACTGTTCCACACTGATTTGTACTTGATGTTTAGTGCAAGCCAATTTGTCTTCTAAAGTCAGTATAAATTCACACAGAATCAAGGAAGACGCAAGGCTATCTCAGTAACAATAACGAGCGACACACACAGAGTAAGAATGTCTATAGAGTGACCATGTAGTACCACCAATGTCACCAACATGAAATCGGGATTGCCTGGTGAATTCAGTACAACGATGTTTATTCACAATTTGCGTTGAGATTGAAATTTTAGTATTATACGTATTTGCACTGCTTCTGCACAATTACTTACTAGTGACAGCAATGATGAATAACTGATGTTGCTTCGTGATGAAAATCAAATCACACCAGAGTACCGCAAAAGACTAATTATTGTTACCATAAATGTAAGAGGTGCTTTATGTGTTGAAAAATATCGAGACGCAGTTCAGTAGTTAATATCGTAGAACTAATTTATGTGACTGTATGGCCATATATTAACAAAGATGTGCTAGATAAGTATGATGGAGTGGGAGTGTGCTGGGAACCAATCCCTTGAATGAGCATACATTCCCAGTAACGCATACAATGTTGTAGGTAGAGCAATCACAGCTATGAATAATCAACTTGGTTATAAATAGTCGCTTCAGCTGTAATTAGTTCTTCATTATAGGATCACTACCGGTTTCGAAGCACTAAAAGCCACATCTTCAGATGAACGTATGACTAAAACCTTAGAGCGGAAAAGGTCAGAAACTTTTTACCCAACATTCGTTGTCGGCCAGAACAAAACGCCTCTAAAAGACAGTATGTCATAGAATTAAAAAGCTGAATTCCAATACGGTGGATGGGTCCGCTTCTACGGCCTACACGGAGTCGTGTACAGGGGACGCCAGTATGATGGAAGCGGGCAATGGGGCAGCGGCCCCCTCCTGGACTCTGGGCGCTGCCTCTTAATTCATTAGAGAATTTTTTGGACTATGTAGCAGTCAATTTCTGTGACTCTCTGAGTCTTAAATTTAACATTACTTACCATGATGAAAAACACGGCAGCTTTCGCAGTCACCTTACACTCGTATCTTGGGTTTTCTTCATTGTCCCTCTCATATCGAGAAGTTCACTAATTCCTTGGTGCGAGTGAGATTTTGGAGTCGATCTGCACCTTTAGATAACCGTGCCAAAATAATATATTCAGTCTTCTTCTGTCGCTTCCTCGTTCGGCCCTTACAGAGGTTTAGAAATTAAGCAAACGTATGGCATTGTTCGCCGGATTCGGCCCCCGTGTGCAAGTCTTACTTCTTTTTTTTTTTTTAATCTCATTTTTTTTGTTCGTTTTCGTTCGTTGTATCTGCTCGGGGCGGACGTCGTAACACATCCGTTGAAGACGGTCATTGATCCATTAACTCAGTTTTTATTGTGGCAGCTTACCCTGTGGCCTAACACGCTGAGCTACCGTGCCGGCATCTTCAGTCGGCGCCACATTGGGCTATTGGCGGTCGATGGTGAGGATGAAATGATGATAAGGACAACACAACATCCAGTCCAAGACCGGAAAAAATTCCAACCCTGACGGGAATCGCACCCTTGCCCAGTGCATGAAAGGCAACCACGTTGCCACCCAGCTAAGTAGGCGGACAGAGGTTTACAAAGGAACAGGTCTCTCACTCTGGACTTCGGATTCCGTCGCCGATTAGCTCCCAACGCTGCTGTCAGTGCTGGAATCAGCACTGGAAAGCCTATTATGGTATGGTGCGTAAATGTTCCATAGAATGCTTTCCTTTTCAAAAATATGGTCCCTTTCCCACTCTTATTCGGCTTAGGGAAAAGTCAAAAGTAACTCAATGCTAGGTCAGGGGAACAGAGAGGCTGTCAAACCACAGCCATGTTGAATTTCGTCAGAAAACTCTGAATTAACTTTGAATGATGAGCGGGTGCGTTATTGCGTTGAAGGTGCATGACTTTCACATTCCTGCTTTACTGTCTCGCTTGCCCAAGTCTCGGGGAAGATGGGTGGTTCAGTGCGATGACTGGAACTTTGTTTCTAGGTAATAACTATGATTCCATGACTGGTCGCCTGTGATTACTGTGCTACGAAAGTTGGGATTACTGTCACAGTATTACCATGCCCTCTGAGATCTCTGAACGAAGCCGCTTCTGCTCAGTTTTTAGGCACAAATCCTCCTAAGGACCAGATATTCTGTTTAAACGGAATGCAAGG
This sequence comes from Schistocerca gregaria, assembly GCF_023897955.1. Classification (NCBI taxonomy): domain Eukaryota; kingdom Metazoa; phylum Arthropoda; class Insecta; order Orthoptera; family Acrididae; genus Schistocerca; species Schistocerca gregaria. The sequence goes on from NC_064923.1 coordinate 425,304,942, forward strand.
ATTCAGTACTAGTTTAACCTCATCTGAAAGTTCTCTGACCATCCTTCGTCTATCCTGCATCACCAGGGTCCGTACGTGATGGCAACCTTATTCGCGGATGATAGGAATCTACCTGAACGTACTTCTTCACTCTTCGCTGATGAGGACCCAAATTGAAATGGTTGTACCGTTCCATTGTCTGTGTGGTACCCACAAACAATTGTCGAATTACGCTTATTGTTTCAACTTGAGAATCCCAAGACTTAGAGAAAAATTTGGTACAACAACGTTGCCCCACCTTTTCTGTCGTTTTGCACACGAAACAAAATCCGACGGCTACTAGTTATTCGTGTTCAATGGCTAGCCAGCGATTGGTCGTTTCTGCAATCGTGAAAAAAATCTGACATGCGCACTAGATACACATACAAACATGGAGAGCAAGTACACTACAATAGCATTGTTGATGTCGACAATTAAAAAATAAGTTCTGGTACTACTTTAACAGCCGTTGTTGTCACAGAGCTACGAATTGTGCATTCCAGATGGCATGCTCCGCAATAATGTGACAAATAGGAAAGACGAGCCTTATGTAAGTCTTGCGAAAAGTTGGTTCTACAAGGCAATTTAAGGATGACTTTGGAAGCTTTCCCACATTCGTGTAGTCGTATATTGTCCCTGGGTTTCACTTAACCTAACTAAGCCAAGAAAAATGTAGCATTCAACTGCTGTTATGCCCGTTGACACTAGACAGTACATGTCTAACGTGAACAAACACGAAATTTTGTGAGCAAACAAAGAGGTAAAATGCCATCAGAGTTGAACATACCTCTTTTAAAGTTTATTATCTGTTTCTACAGTATGTGGTGTATTAATGTGGCATTTTTGATGACAGCCAACCATTCTAACTTCTTTAATTCGGCAGACTATACATTTTCAGTTTCCTCCTAACATATACGAGTATAAATAGTTTTGTGAATAGTTCCTAGCTTTATTTCATAGCTCGTGGGTTACCCTAGATTAAATCATATGCAATCGTGGAATCGAAATGGTGCTATCAGTATTCATGGTAATAACAGAAAAAGATGTACCTGGCATTAAGGTACTGAAATACACATCGGGTCTGGGTACCAAACTAAACGCCATTAAAAATACTAAGTAGGTAACTACCAATCTTTTGAGATACAATAAGCTTCGTGTGCGTCTTGTCGAATTTACTTCTTGTTGCACGACAGTCTCCATATTTATCGCATCGATCCATCGGTTATATCAAGACGAAAAAGTTTTGAATGTCAGTATTTCTTGGAAAACTTTCTGCTGACGCCCGTGACTGACAGTGTACACTGATCAGCCAGAACATTGCGACCATATTCCTAATAGCTGGTATATTCAAATTTCGCATGGATAACAGCGGCGACGTGTCGTGGCTTGGAAGCAATGAGACCTTAATAGGTCACTCGAGGGAGCTGCCACCAAATTTGCACACCCAAGTTACCTAACTCCTGTAAATTCCGGCGATAGAATGACAGCTCTGATGCCACGTTCAGTCACATCTAAAACTTCTTCGACCGGGTTCAGATCTGGCGAATTGCAGGCCCAGCACATCAATTGGAACTCGCCACTCTGTAACACTTCTCCTTTTGACATGGCACATTACCTTGTCGAAAAATGCAACTGCTGTCGGGAAAGATGCCCATCATGAAGGGGCGTACGTGGTCTCCAGCCAGTGTACGATATTCCTCGCCGTTATGGTGCCTTGCTCGAGGTCCACTGGATCCTTGGATGCCCACGTGAAGCTTCCCCAGAGCATAAAGGAGCCGCAGCCAACTTGTCTCAGCCCCCTCAATACAGGTGTCAAGGAGCTGTGACCCAGTAAGAAACGTCTGGAAGTGACTTTAACTTGGTTTCGCTGCGTGTTGAAGACATCACAGCACCTCTCGAACATTCGAAAAGTCGTGCTGTTTCCGAAAAGCTCGTGCCTAGCCGACGGGCCATCACAGGCTGCCCTCGGTCAAACTCAGATAGATCGCGTTCCTTCCCCCTTCCACACACGGACTGCAAGATCACTGATACTACATGCACCGTGCTTGTGTTTGACTCACAGTCATTCATCGCCAAGCGACGCCGCTATCGCGTGGACGGCTTTATATCGATAGTAGTTCAGTGGTCACAATGTTCTGGCTGATCGGTGTACGTTCTGCGCATCTGAATGATCACTTCAAAGACATTCCTAGTCTGCAGGCGAGAAGTCTTACACTACAGATGTATTTATGATACAGGCGAGGCGTAGAAATACTAACAGCAGCCAACACGAGGTGAGGAGTCGCTGCGAATGGCTACGCTAAACTTTCAAGAGATAGTGATAAAATTGCACGCAGCTTTGCTGTTAATGAAAACGGGCTTATCGTACTATAGTGGCCGAAATCAAATTAATAAGTTAAGACAAAGCTTACTTCAATCGAAGTTTAAAGTAATTCACTCAAAATAAACGAACCTAGAGACGATAAAGAGTTTAAACTCACAGTTGGGTATAATGAGTCATAGTTCATATAACAAATTTCATTGCTTAGTTAATGTCAGTTGCATAAGAATTTACCTTTATTAAGTAATGTTGACAAGTATGTGCCGTTGTTTGTAAATGGCTGAAAGTTTGTGGAGTGTAGGCTGAAACAATACAAGTGCCAATGTGTGTACATATTCTTTGCCTGTAATGACGGACATAACCAGTTTGTAAACAGTGATTTGTTTAAAGCTAATTTTAATTCGGACATCACACCAAACATAAGTTGAGGTTGTCTGTAGATGTAGCTATGAATGGCTTTCATGTGTCTCATTACATGTATGTCTGTGTGTGTGTGTGTGTGTGTGTGTGTGTGTGTGTGTGTGTGTGTGTGTGTGTGTGTTTGTGTGTGTGTGTGTTGACAAACCAAGCAAAGGGACGATCGAACGTCTCTTGCCGAAACCATTTCTTTTTTCCACTGTCAGTCAATTTTGCGAAAATGTCTGCAAAATTTCATCTGCCGACATGAACTGGAAATTACTCAAAAACGCTGGTGACATATGACTTGTTTCGCACAGGTTATGGGCTCCAAACTAGCTGATATCTCGCGTTGTGTGACACGTCGCTGACTTCTCATTGCTTCGAATGGCCTGCAGTGCCGAACCGCAGATTGAACTCGTTCGTAACACAACTAAATATTCAAAAATAGAAGCAGCGTATACATCGGTGTGCAAAACTTAAGGACGAAAGTGACTATCGCATGATATATCTCTGCCTAGTAATACAGCTCGTAAAAATTTTGACTATACATATAAAGATGTGCTACAGTACAGTACAAAATGCGATTGAAATAAATACGTAATGAGACGAACAGGAATGACCGTTTTGTTCAAAGTCAAAAATTTCACCGAAGCCATCGCGATTTATGACCATCCCCTATTTTTATTACAAAAAGCGAGTCATGGTTCTCATTAGGGTGTGTCACCCCCACGGACGATAATGCGTGCTCTGCTATATCCTCCCTTGATGGCCACAAGGATGAAAAAGAGTTCTTGTGGCAGGGGGTCCCATTCTTCCACAAGCGCGACTGACAACTGCAGGATGCTGGATGGTTGTTGGCGCATGTGGACGCGCCGTAACACGTATTCCCACCGCATCGCACGCGTATCCCCCGAGATTTAAGAACTGGCGGGTCAGTACTTTCGCCAGCACCTTTCACGAAACCAAGAAGACGCGATTTCGTGCCAGATAAAAGTTTTGTAGACTTATGATAGCTACGATAAATGAACGGTCAAAACCCAAACTCATAAAAACGAATAGACATTTGGAAAATTATTCTCTGTAAAGTACTGACGTTGTATTATTCCTTGTTCTGAGAATGTATAATCATGTCATCTGATAAAAGCGATCTGTATTCCTTTCCTTCTTCCTCACCTGGCAGTGGCACGACACAGATGTGCGTACGTTACCTGTAACCCTTTTACCAACAGTAATTGGACAATATATATCAAAAATGTGTTTTATTTTGTGATATGATCGCCGGCCGGTGTGACCGAGCGGTTCTAGGCGCATAAATCTGGAACTGCGCGACGACTACGGTCGCAGGTTCTAATCCTGCTTTGGGCATGGATGTGTGTGATGTCCTTAGGTTAGTTAGGTTTAAGTAGTTCTAAGTTCTAGGGGACTCATGACCTCAGGTGTTAAGTCCCATAGTGCTCAGAGCCATTTGAACCATTTTTTTGGTGATATGATCAGCCTTTAAATTCATCTTTTTCACTTGTGTGAATTAAATGATTTTTTCTTCTGTCCATTTAATTAAACACAACAATGCACCGGCATAAGAGTTCTATTCTTGGTTCTTGTTTTTTGAATGCCGAGCCTGCATCTTTGCACGAAGTCCGATTAACATTAAACATTATACAAAGTAATATCTTTTGTACGCATATTAAATACGTACACAGTTATTCATCAACAAGTGCGGCGTCAACCGATAAGGACCGTTTTGCCCTGGATTTAACTTTTACTTTAGACGATAGGCGGTAAAATAAATAAGTATGACCTTAGTCAAATCAAAATATTCATTATTTATATAAGCAAGAGAAAAACTGACAGTAATTGTGCCATCCCCGTTTTTATCTTCTTTGTAGTCGATTCCATTTCTTTAAAATTGTAGGCAAGACAACAACAAAAAAATCACATCGATTTATATTTATAAGAGACGGCACGTGGAGTGGATGCAAGCATCGAACGTTTTCGGAACAGAAACTACCAGTATTACTGGAGGATGTTGCCTGGAACGTTCGACAACGCCGGATTTGACGTTGCCTGATTTCCTTCTGCAGTGATATTTAAAAGATAGTATGCGCCAGCAAGTGCCACCAGGCCGTGAAGACATCTCGTCGACCGCATCAGAAACGCTCCTGATCAATTAATGTAATTTTGCGAATGTCATCAGCAAATGGTAACTGATGACGAACAATTTGTGACGTAGGTACTGCGGAGTGACAAGGTACAAGTTAAACTTAATGAAACCGTAAATCGGCATAACAATGTGTACAGGGCACCGGAAAATCCGCATGTTTATGTGGATAAGACGGTCAGTCTGCCCGGGTTTCATGTATGATGTGGACTATCATCTAGGGGTCTAGCAGGACCCCTTTCTTTGATGCTACTGTCAATGGAGAAATGTACCTGGAAATGTTACGCACATCAATTTTGCCAGGTATTCGTGCTCTTTATGGAGCTGATGAAGAGGTCTTCTACCAAAAATACCACCTAGACGTGCGACTTTTCCTAGATGACAGTTTTCCGGCGGGACACTGGATTGGAGGAAGAAGGCCCATTCAGTTCCCTCCACGGTCGCCAGATCTAACGTTTATAAATTTTCATTTGTGGGGAACTGTGAAAGATAACGTCTACGACGTAAGCCGCGCGCTGGAGGAACTTTGCCTGGAGATTACAGCGACACGTGCAGCGATCTCCACTGTAACATTGAGTGACGTTGTTGCGGCGACCGCTCGTCGTTCCTTTATGTGTATAGACGCCAAAGGTGAACATTGTGGACATTTAAAGTAACCATGTGCTAAACTGAAAGTTGTACAACATGTCATTAGTCCGCATATTGTCGAAGGCACGTTGAGTGGACCCAAATATCGAACTTTTTGAACAGGAAGAACCTGTACTACTGCAGGATGTTGCCCTGGACGTTCGACAATACATGTGGCTTCTGCATGACGGTATCCCAGTGCATTACGCAACAGAAGCACGGGATCTGTTAGACAGTGTTTACAGTGGTCGGTGGATCGGGAGAGGTGGCCCTTTTGATTGACCCGCTAACTCTCCTTATGTCTTTCTGTGTGGATATTTAAAAGATGAGGTGTACCAGTAAGGGTCAAAAGACCGTGAATACATGGCCTACTGCATCAAAAACAAAAGTGCTGTCATTCGCGCAGATATGCTTCTGTCCTGTGTATGGTCATATAAAAAGCGGATCACTAAGTATATTGAAGTTGGCGCTACTACGTTTGAACACTTGCTCTAATTAGAAAAGTAGAGTAGCGTAGGCTTCGAGCCTCGAGTAGCCCTCTGTTCGATATGTCGGAGGAACACAACGTTGCGAATGAGTTTTCCCATTAGAAGTTATGAAATACTGACCTGTCCTACCCTTGCAGTATGGAGGTGGGGTCTCAGGTACCACCTAATATTCAAAGACCATTGAGTATCATGTCACTAACTATGATTGTGTGCCCATTTATAGTCCTCCGATTACAGCGCACTCTGTGGCGAAACGAATAAAATGCTTCAGACAAAACGTATGTAGGTTTTGCGGTAGAATTGTAATGTACAATCAAAAACGGAGTTCCCGTTGATGATTTCGAAATTTCCCCATGCCTTCCATGCATGATGACTGCTGTTCATCGTCGAGGATGGCTGGAATTTGCACATCCAATACCGCAAGAGGTGGTCCACTTACTGGGAAAAGGTGGCCATTTCAGAGTAATCACAGTTTACGTTCCATCGGCCATATGACTTTGTCGTGTATGGCCATGTAAAAATTGTCGGAATGGGCCAGACCAGAGGAGGGAGAGTTATGGTCTGGGGTATGTTTTCATGTCATTCCCTAGCTAAAGTCGTCCTTCTAGAAAGCACACTGGAACAACACAAATGTGCATCTATCTTTGGGGGCATGTCAACGTCTACATGGAGTTAATTTTTCCTCGGCACGACGGCATCTACTAGCAGGACAATTCAACGTGTCTCACAGCTTGCAGTGTAATCGCGTGCGTGGTTCATAGAACACCAGGATGACTTTAACACGCTCTCCTGGTCACAAAACGCTCCATATACAAACCCAATGAGAATCTGTGGGACCACGTCGATCAAGCTGTTCGCGCTAAGGATCCTCAGTCGTGAAACCTAGCGCAGCTGCCCACAGCCCTGGAGTTACCGTAGCTCTACATCCCTCTCGGTATCTTCCAGAACATCATCCACTCTCTTACTCTACATGTGCGCTGCAAAATGTTATTATTAAGGGGTTTATCGGTGCTAGTCGTGACTCGAGCGTATATAAGCACCGACATACGGGTAAGGGATTAGTGTGGCATTCGTATCTCTCCCATGTGCATGCGGTAAATGCAGAAACGTGAACTCAAACGTAAATTATTAATGAACAAACATTGAGGATGAGAGTTGTCAGCCCTGTGAGTCCCACGCAAGACTTCTGTATGTTTACAAAAATTAGAGTGGAATTAAGGATGATTCTCGCCTATTTGATCTGGTATTGAAATCTGAGGAGAGGGAGACTGATAGTGTATAACTTAAACATGTTGATACGGTGGTGGAGTGAAAATTATGTTGATCTAACCATGATAATTCTAATATCTTCCAATGACGATAAAATTCTCGGTACAACGGTTGAAGCACCTGCTTACGACCTGAACAGGAACCTTGGAAAAGAAAGGATTGGATCTAAAAGCGAAAGATCAACGTAGCAAGTCGTCTAGCTCTAGTTCTGCTGGGCCAATTGTGACCGAACTACCACCATATCATCCTCTGCGAATGGCTTATTGCAGTACGGTATGGAGGGACTTGCTGTCACCACATCGCTCTCCCAGCCGTTCCAGGTTTCCTGATCCTCGAGCCGCTCAATTAGGATCACAAGGCTGATCATACCCATTTCCAGTCCCCCGCATAACACTCACTGACTTCTTAGCTACAGAAGCGGGCGAAGAATATCGTGGTGCATGGAAATGTAACAATTTCTCCTTCCATTGTATGGGCTCTTATGGGTCTACCACGTTCTTTTCTGTGCATAAGATTGATCTTATTGTACAAGTGGTCCAAAGTTTCCAGCAGATTAATAGAGTTTCAGTACGAACATTAATTATTGTGTATAAATGTCTAAGTCGTCTATGTGTGTTTTTCCTCTCTGAATGGAATCCTGTATTAGCGTGCAGTTCTAGACTGAACGCATTCTACGTGCAAAATTCAGGAAAACTAATAAGCTTATTCATTGCATTTTTAACTAAACCTTCGAGCATATAAGTTTGAATCATATCTTTTATCACATTTTTCTCAATACTGAGTTCGTTATGCTCTATATGCAGTTTTATGCAATTATTTGAATCCGCAACCCAAGATGAAGAATACATAAATTCCATTTGCTCCTGCATCGCTGGCAATATCTTAAAGCCCAGTTGCTCATGATTATATCACTGACGCTAAAATACTTTTCTGTGGATTCAGAAAAAACTCAAACGGTGCACATTTAACGTTTCCGTTATTTCACCTATGTATTTATCTTTCTGAACGACCAATTGAAATTTCATTTCAACAGTAATGAGTTACATATTTTTACCACATTCTTTCATCCGTTAGCAGCAATCGACTTTTCCTTGCTTGACGAGGTAATTACAATTTCTAGATTTTGTTATTGGAATTGTTATTACTGAACTGTGCCGCTATTGCTCGCAGATTCGTCATGAGAATATCCTTAGTTTCTTCCCGTCAGTGGACTCACAGTCTGTAATGTCGAATATTTTTGCCGTTACTAATCAAATGCATGCACTTTTTAAATGTTCCCCTGAAAGCATATCATGAATCGAACCATCTTCACGCGTGCTTCCTGTTCAAGGAGGCAGTTGTCGTCTGTTATTCAGATGGTGGAAAAAAATATAAAAACCCTACAACCACAACACGTTGCCATTCCTAATACGGTGCAGGAAAACTGTTGGCTTTCAGAACAGGTCCCACACGTCTCAGACTGGATTAATATAAACTGCATCGTTTTCAAGGGAATTTTATATGCATCGTTCTTCCTGCGAAGTGGCGGTAAGTTCAGGTAAAGATTTATTTTAATTGAATCGTATAGCTAGGGCCCCCCATCGGGCAAGCCGTTTGCCGGGTGCCGGTCTTTCAATTTGACGCCACTTCTGCGACCTGCAATCGATGGGGGTGATAGGATTATGATGAGAACAGCACAACACCCACTCCCTAGGCGGAGAAAATTTCCCGACCCAGCCGGGAATCGAACCCGGGCCCAGAGGATTGACTATCCATCGCGCTGACCTTTTTTTTCGTTCGTTGTATCTGCTTTGGGCGGACGTCGAAAGACACCTATTTCAGTTCGTTGTTGATCCATTAACTCAGTTCTTTTTATTACAGAGGGCAGCTAGCCTTCTGACCGAACACGCTGAGCTACCGTGGCGGCATTATTCAGCTACCGGGGGCGGACGCAAGTAAAGATGATAGAGATGGATAGCAATTGCGCACGAATATCCCCGAAGCAAACCAAACCGTTCAACAATATTGATATCTAGCGACTGCGATGGCCAGGAGATACGGCATAACTCATTCTCGTGCTTGTGTTGGAAGATGCGAGCTGTGTGAACAGGGGCTGTGACGTCTTGGAACACACCACCACCATGGCGTAACAAACATTTAACCAAGGGATGGTAGTAATCAGCCAAAATGGTCACATAATCCCTGGCTGTAATAAGACCTTACAGAGCGCCCATGGTTCCGATAGACTACCACGATACTTCGTCCAAAATCAGCACCGAACGACAGTCACGATTCACTCCTGAGAAATAAACTCGTTCCGACGTTACACACAGTGTGGAACAAGACTCATCCGACGAAATAACTTTGTACCATTGGTGCTAGCTTACATTTTATGGCTTCGACTCCACCGTTCCCTTTTAAGGGCATTTCCGTCACTGATAGTGGTTTCGGAATACCAGGTCGCCCCGCAATTACTTGCTCGCGGAGCTCCCTTCGTATTGTTTTGGTGCGACTGGGTTCGCGAGTGCGAAATTCAGGTCTGCATTGACTTTTAAAACTGTCGTCCTCTTATTTGTCATCCAATCCTCTTCAGTGGCCGTCCCTAACGATCACTCAACACAGAGTTCAGTCCGCTTTGTGACTTAGCAGCTGACGTTTTAGTGCTTTTCTGAAATGTGGTATAACTTTTCGATACGGTGTCATTTGAAAAAACAATCAATTTCGGCTATCTTGGTTACGGAAGAATCCACGACACGAGCACCAACAATTTGCCTACGTTCCATTTCACTCAGCTCCAATGTAATGTACGTACAGCTACACAGTTCAATGTTCGGACCGCGACAGACACTTGCAACGTATTCAGGATATTGTACAGATGCCTTCGTAGTCAAATACGACAGCGCAACCTGCAGGCTTGGTTAGCATACGCATTTGTGTTAAAGCATACATTTCTCCCTAAGTTTCCATATTTTTATGCAATCCTGTATATCTCCACAGCAAGCAGCAAGACGCTCACGAGGTTGTTTATGAGCTACGCTATGAAGTCGGACGTGCAGAAAAATTATTGAGGGCAACTTTTTGTCAGAACAGTATTTTTCCAAACATTTGTCCTCAATCATATGAACGCGCTAGGGAAATTGAAAATAAATAAATAAATAAAAATAGAAATGCTTTGAAGCCAGTTGGCTCTGAATGAGCCGTGAGCCGATGATAAGATAGCCGCCCACGACCAATCGTGGGCAAGAGGCTCGATACAACAACTCCTATGCTTTCTGTCGAGAATTCAGCCAAGAAATAACAGTTTTTGTTGCTTTAGATAATTTTCAGTGCGTATTGACAGCTGAAAATTGGCATTTCGGTTTTAAGAGACGATAAATATGAGCGGAATAAAAATCGAAGCATGTTTTCAAATGGGAAATCTAACCAAAATGGAAAGTTTGCAGGTATATGTGTGTGTGGGCGCGAGCACGCGCGCGCCTTTTTGTGTGTGTGTGTGTGTGTGTGTGTGTGTGTGTGTGTGTCTGTCTGTGAGTTCGACCCATCGTGGTACCGGCAGTGCCTGTTGATTGTTCTCCCACAGCCAGTAATCCGTGGAAGAAATAATGTTAAGCTTGTGGTCGCAGTGCCAGCGACTTGTACGCCTGATCCTATGGCTAGGCGTTAACCTGTAATGTGGGCCCACAGTTCGGTCATAATGCAGTCGACCTTTTTGCCAGTTGACGAGGATATGGATGTCTCAGTATATATGTGCATTGGGGCAAGCCCTGCAGTCTGACTTTTGTTGATAAAATAAAAAAGGTTATATCACGTGTATGACATTTCCGTATCGCGAGAGAAAAGCTCTTTCCTCACTTATTCAATGGAGCCGGCAAATCTTGCGTAAAGCATGAATGTGATGAAAAAATATTCTGTTAGAGGAGAAATATTTAGGAGCGATATCTGCCGAATCTGAAATTGTAGGAGGTCAACACGACATAGACCTTTATACAACTGAAACGTAGACGTACCTCACACACTTTGGTTTACAATATTAGCACGTAGCCAATCTTTCGAAAGTGTTTACCTGATGTACTAAAGTTTATTATTTTTCTTCATACAAATGAATACTGTACTTGGTTCCCTGACTAGGCGCTTCTAGTCATGACATCCGTCCCGGATTGTATGTGTTTTTGCGTGCGCGTGCGTGAGTGCGTACAAGTGTGTGTGTGTGTGTGTGTGTGTGTGTGTGTGTGTGTGTGTGTGTGTGTGTGAGAGAGAGAGAGAGAGAGAGAGTGTGTGTGTCTGCCGGCCGGAGTGGCCGAGCGTTTTAGGCGCATTAGTCTGGAACCGCGCGGCCGCTACGGTCGCAAATTTGAATCCTGCCTCGGGCATGGATGTGTGTGATGTCATTAGGTTAGTTAGATTTAAGTAGTTCTAAGTTCTAAAGGACTGATGACCTCAGATGTGAAGTCCCATAGTGCTCAGAGCCATTTGAACCATTTTTTGTGTGTGTCTTGTAAAAGTGCTGCCACTTCTCGTGACTGGACTTTCTGGATGTGGTGGGTGGGAGAGCACTTTTCTATTTATAGGTTAAGGAGGGCTTTGTGCTTTGTATCCATGTGTTCATAACCCCTTTTGAAGTCGTGGTTTCTTAGTTTATGACGTTCATTGGGGTACCTTGGAAATGACAAGAGCTACCCTGGCGCGATGCCAATATGCGACTGATCCCATGTGGTACAGTTGTCGCGATGTAGGCTGAAGAGTTTCAGTGTTGTCGATGGGCTTCTTTGTTGTATTCTGGCCGGTTTGCGAGATGGTTGATATGTCCAGTTCTTGGTGATGGTCTCGGAATCGCACACATCGGGGGCCGGTAGGAGCAATCCGAAGTTCTGTAAAACTTGCAGCTGTTTCAGATTGGTATTACTAGTGCTTTTCCACGAGAAGCAACGATTAAGGATGGACGGTAGGTTGTTGTTGTTTTTGGGGAAGGAGACCAGACAGCGAGGTCATCGGTTTCATCGTATTAGGGAAGGACGGGGAAGGAAGTCGACCGTGCCCTTTCAAAGGAACCATCCCGGCATTTGCCTGGAGCGATTTAGGGAAATCACGGAAAACCTAAATCAGGATGGCCGGACGCGGGATTGAACCGTCATCCTCCCGAATGTGAGTCCAGTGTCTAACCGATGGACGGTTTATAAAGTCTAAGCTTAGCCAGAATGTTCATATCTGAGTTGCCCAATGGGAGGTAGAGTTGGCGTATAACTCCCAGGATTTGCCGCCTTTCTCATGAACATGTTTCTTGAAAAGCATCTTGTTGTCGATAGTAACTGCTAGGTATTTCACATAGTCAGCTCGTCCCGGATCTCTGAGTGCACTGATGTGTAAAAAGGAGCGCACAAATACTATTCGCTCTGGCGATTGCATAGTCATTATTGGCGATGTCTATACACATACGTAGCGCCAACCGTCGGTCTTGTAGCGAGTGAAGGTGATCCAGGGCAGAACGAGGCGCGGCAGGCCTGCACATACTATAGTTGGCTGTCTTAGGAGCGGCACTATGGCAGCATCGTGTACCGTAATAGTAAGCCCTTCTTATGCCACTGGATATACAGTTCCGGCAATTACCTTACATCCAAGGGAAACCGCCTGAAAAGCTTGATCAGAACTGGAGGGACAAGAACTAATTACAATTTAATTCTAGGATACTCTCAGCATAAAAGCCTAGTACTGGGGTCGGTGTGCTTGTTTATGTATGTACAGAGTGTGTAGTCTTACATGAGAAATGTGTCGCTGCCTACCTTAGGTGGCACGATTGATGAAGGATGGAACTGATTTTTTTTTATTCTTTGATGTCATAGTCACGAGAGCAAGAAGTTGGTTTTTCCAACAATCCCGGTAGACTGGGAGTGTGTCAGAGGGCTACCAGATCTGTACTGTGAATTGAAAAAAAAAAGGAGGCCTGGAAACCAATCGTTGTCTCAATACGAATGAGTACATGAACACCTTATAATAGGGTACCTGAGGATCTTAACTGCGGATACCGACGTTAGGACGAACACATTGCTACAGATGTTGGACGTGGCCACCGTTTCTGTGAAAGTGGCTTTAGGAAGCCTCCTCATCAATGCCAGTGCACGTTCAAAAATCCCAGATGTGTTCTGAATGCATCGACAATCATCCAAAATGTTTTCCCGGAGTTAATCGACAATGTCAACAGGGATGTAATACAGAACAGTTTTTAAATTACCCACGCAAAAATTCTGACAAGTCGGGGGACGTAGGAGGTCACGGTATTATATAACATAAACACGTTGCTGAAACGCTATTTACCAGTAAGTAGGTGTCCGGAATGATGATAAAATCAAACAAGGGTGGTTCATCACTTTGTAATATATCTCTCACCTACATTGTTTCGAAATGAAAGTACCTTACTCATTAACGGTGTTGAACATTGTCAAAACCACATTTGTGCTTATGTCTTGTCATCGAAATAATTAGTTTCCAGACCCATGTCTATGAGGATTCTTAGTTTGTCTCATGGTCTTCTACCAATCACTTCCGTTTGTAACTATAGTAGTCACATGCCTTTACAAGACCCCTACCCATGGGTTATGTGCAACCTACAACACTTTCAAATACCACGTGCAATATGTTCATACTCTCTCGTTCAGTATGCGCAAACTGTCAGTTCTACAGAAAAGATGAAGGTGATTTTCTTGCAGCAAATTTAATGTAGTTAAATTTTGTACTGAGGTACGTTTTCACTAGAAGCCTTAGTTTTTGAGTATTCAAGAAAAACGGGCAGAAGTCACTTTCAAACGCGTTTTCCTTGAATAATTTGGAGTTGTGGGTGGCCTAAAAGTTATTGGTGGGGGCAGCTGAATCACCTTATAAATATGCTGCTAGCCATTAAAATAACCTAGCCGCGACAGCTAACAGATGAAGAAGTTTTACATATTTCACATTCATAGTGTAGAAGGTAGAATACATAATTAAATTTATTAATTAATTGGTGGAAATTTACTTCACAGAAGTGACACCTCTGTCACCAATAATATTTCAAACACAGCTGTCATCGAGACTGACTGAGTTTTAATGATAGCTCAGTGTTATTGAGCTGTATTCCAAAGTTCATAAACCAGAGGTACTGGCGAGAAGTGACACGTCACTTTCTCAGCTAGCTGTGAACAAATGTTTTCAATGGATGAGTGAACCCGCTTGTCACTGGCTTTAAGGTACCAGAAATGTAACAGCATCTGTCTAAATTAGAGGCTGTGAGAAGCAGAGCGGATTATGCTGTTTCAGCGGTGGCACACCATGAAACCAGGTATTGAGCCCTTACGACTATGATGAATGCAGTCTAGCAACATTATTTTGTTTCTGTCCTGAACACATGAATATGTCCACCATAATGCTATGCGTAGAAGCTGAATTCAGAAGACGACGTGGTGCAATCCCGGCGTACAGTGTTATCGTTGTGACCACCACTGTTTTCGGCATCCCTCCCTCTTGTGCCGCCTTGTGGAAAGCCATGCTGACGTCAGCTGTCTCCCTTACTTTGTCCGTATGGATACTTGTAATGTTGAAGACGCACTAGATTTCTGACCTTAAAAAGGTAGAAGAAGTGGCTGTACGATCTTGCTCAGACGAGCGAACCATATGTTGTGCTTTCGAGCGTTAGTCTCGTGAACTGGTTTAATCTTGCATAGCTTTGTGTGTGGTACCTCCGAACCATTCGAATTCATATTCATATAATAGTAGTGGTATCCTGACCCATTACTGCAGCAATATCGGGGAATGTTGAGCTGCAGTCTTGATAAGTCACGACCAAGCCACTGTACATTTCCGACACCTGCTGACAGGTTTTTCTCCTCGTTACACCAGAAATATCACGATCATCTCACAAACAACCAAAAATCGAATGCTGTTTCTTACTGACTAACCGGCTGTGCAGTATTGCTATATACACTCCTGGAAATTGAAATAAAAACACCGTGAATTCATTGTCCCAGGAAGGGAAAACTTTATTGACACATTCCTGGGGTCAGATACATCACATGATCACACTGACAGAACCACAGGCACATAGACACAGGCCACAGAGCATGCACAATGTCGGCACTAGTACAGTGTATATCCACCTTTCGCAGCAATGCAGGCTGCTATTCTCCCACGGAGACGATCGTAGAGATGCTGGATGTAGTCCTGTGGAACGGTTTGCCATGCCATTTCCACCTGGCGCCTCAGTTGGACCAGCGTTCGTGCTGGACGTGCAGACCGCGTGAGACGACGCTTCATCCAGTCCCAAACATGCTCAATGGGGGACAGATCCGGAGATCTTGCTGGCCAGGGTAGTTGACTTACACCTTCTAGAGCACGTTGGGTGGCACGGGATACATGCCGACGTGCATTATCCTGTTGGAACAGTAAGTTCCCTTGCCGGTCTAGGAATGGTAGAACGATGGGTTCGATGACGGTTTGGATGTAACGTGCACTATTCAGTGTCCCCTCGACGATCACCAGAGGTGTACGGCCAGTGTAGGAGATCGCTCCCCACACCATGATGCCGGGTGTTGGCCCTTTGTGCCTCGGTCGTATGCAGTCCTGATTGTCGCGCTCACCTGCACGGCGCCAAAAACGCATACCACCATCATTGACACCAAGGCAGAAGCGACTCTCATCGCTGAAGACGACACGTCTCCATTCGTCCCTCCATTCACGCCTGTCGCGACACCACTGGAGGCGGGCTGCACGATGTTGGGGCGTGAGCGGAAGACGGCCTACCGGTGTGCGGGATTGTAGCCCAGCTTCATGGAGACGGTTGTGAATGGTCCTCGCCGATACCCCAGGAGCAACAGTGTCCCTAATTTGCTGGGAAGTGGCGGTGCGGTCCCCTACGGCACTGCGTAGGATCCTACGGTCTTGGCGTGCATCCGTGCGTCGCTGCGGTCCGGTCCCAGGTCGACGGGCACATGCACCTTCCGCCGACCACTGGCGACAACATCGATGTACTGTGGAGACCTCACGCCCCACGTGTTGAGCAATTCGGCGGTACGTCTACCCGGCATCCCGCATGCCCACTATACGCCCTCGCTCAAAGTCCGTCAACTGCACATACGGTTCACGTCCACGCTGTCGCGGCATGCTACCAGTGTTAAAGACTGCGATGGAGCTCCGTATGCCACGGCAAACTGGCTGACACTGACGGCGGCGGTGCACAAATGCTGCGCAGCTAGCGCCATTCGACGGCCAACACCGCGGTTCCTGGTGTGTCCGCTGTGCCGTGCGTGTGATCTCGCAGTGTCCGGATCAAGTATGGTGGGTCTGACACACCGGTGTCAATGTGTTCTTTTTTCCATTACCAGGAGTGTATTTATATAGAACTTACATGGCATATTCACTTCTACCTCGTAAGGTTGCGCTGAAATGATAATCATTTGTATGTTCATCCATGTAGTACATATCTCGCCAGTGTCATGTTTGTTGCATGCCTTCGTTCATAGTGTTGCAGTTTAATGATCAGTGGTCTGGTTGTGTGTGTGTGTGTGTGTGTGTGTGTGTGTGTGTGTGTGTGTGTGTGTGTGTGTGTGTGTATACCCTGGACTGCTTTTATGTGCGTTGGGGGGATACCAGCCCATGAGCTCTCGGCTGGAGATGCGTCTAGAACCTTTAATCTGTTGGGTCTGGAGAAGTCTCGCGGAAATCGATCCCGATGCCAATTTATTTGCCGCTGACAGCTACATCATCTCCCAAGGCGCGACCATCTATCCGTGTCAGACTCAGAGGAACCCGAAAACACTGCCTCAATTACAAATCCAAATTACATAATCACTCTTCCGTACTCCTCTGGGCTCCGGGTTAAAAAATCCTATATTACAACATTATGTACACTTACTGATTAACGCTTTTGTCACGGTAATTCCAAAACAAAATTTCTTTTACGTACTTAAAGCAACATTTATTACGCAGTAATAATTTTACATTTACCTAAAGTAAATTTCATGATTTTGAAAGCTTTCAATATGTCAGTGACTAAGGTATAAGTGCTTTACTAAAGGCGAAATTTCACAAAGTCTATGGTAAAAAATATTATATAAGCAGTACTTTTCGATGCTAAGATGTTACATCGCAACATGAAACGAATATCTGAATAGGTGAGAATGTCCGATTCAAGATAAATCCCTGGGCTGCTTTTACATGAAAGCAAAGTATATATTAAAAATTTAACTACCTAAAAGCACGTCAGTTATGAAGATTTACGCTCCAATTTTTTGTGCAGTAGCAAATACTCTTGTCAAGGCAGAGAAGTGTCATTTAAATCGATGGATGAAAACAAACAAATTCGAAATCCGCCGTCCATTGCCGAACGTTAGTTACGTCGCCTATAAAATCGGTTACATTCAGATCATCTACGTAAAATACCACAGGTTTGGAAATATCAACTCCGTACCGAACGATGGAAGTTGTCAATCGAATCATGCGTTGTAGCTGCCACTGAAATTCGAACCTGAAACGAAATCCTCATCAGAGCTACACCAACGGATAAATATGTTACTGGTCACTTGCGCAGAGTACATAAAGTGGACATGAGCGCTTTAATCCTTTTATTTTTTGTTGGATTTGAGTAGTGTGTGTCTATTGCTCGTCAGTGTGGGACCCATACCAGATAGGACTGACAGAGCGAACAGACACGATACAAAGAAGAGTAGCTCGTTTCGTTACAGGTTTATTATCAAGCGCAAACGAGTCACGGAAATGCTTAGCCAACTCCAGTGGCAAACACTGCAAGAGGGGCAGTCTACATCACTGTACGGTCTACTGTTAAGGTTTCTGAGAGCGCACGTGGCCTGTCGTGTACCTCGCAAAAAAAAACCTTGAAGATAAAGTTAGGGAGATCCAATAGCACACGGGCAACAGGAAATTGGGGAGTAGCATTGGTGCAGACGTACCCCCAGCCGCACACCGTAAGGAGGCTTGCAGAGTATAGATGCAGATGTACGTATGGCGCAACCGTAAGCATGTTATACGCTGAAGCGCCAAAGAAACTGGTATAGGCATGCGTATTTAAATGCAGAGAGATGGAAACAGAAAGAATACTGCGCTGAGTTCGGCAACGCCTATTTAAGACAACTGTCTGGCGCAGATGTTACATCGGTTGCTCTTCCTACAATGGCAGGTTATCAAGATTTAAGTGAATTTGAGCGTGGTGTTACAGACGGCGCACGAGCGATGTGACACAGCATCTCGAGGTAGCGATGAGGTGGGGATTTTACCGTACGATCACATCACGAGTGTACCTGAATATTAGGAATCCAGTAACAAATCTCCAGCATCGCTGCGGCCAGAAAAAAATCCTGCAAGCATGGGACCAACGACAACTGAAGAGAGTCGTTCAATGTGACAGAAGTGCGACCCTTGTGCAAATTGCTACAGATTTAAGTACTGGGCCATCAACAAGTGATAGCGTGCGAAACATTCAACGAAACATAATAATATGGGCTTTCGGGAACGACGGCCCACTCGCGCACCCTGTTCATAAAGCTTTACGCTTCGTCTGGGCCCGTCACCACCGACATTGGACTGTGATGTCTGAAAACATGTTGCCTAGTCGGAGTAGTATCGTTGCAAATTGTATCGAGCGGATAGACGTGTACGCATACGGAGGCAACCTCATGAATCTATGGATCCTGCATGTCAGCAAAGTACTGTTCACGCTGGTGTAGGATCTGTAATGGCGTGGTGTGGGTGCAGCTGGAGTGATATAGGACCCCCGATACGTCTAGATGCGTCTCTGACAGTTGACAAGTACGAAAGTATCCTGTCTGATCACCTGCATCTATTCATGCCCATTGTGCACTCCGAGTCTTGGGCAATTACACAAGGATAATGCGACACTCCACGTTCATTTTGTAGCATATTTGGGATGCCTTGCAACGTGTTGTTCAGAAGGGATCTCAAGCCCCCTCATACTCTTACGTATTCATGGACAGTTCTGCAGAATTCACGGTGTCATTTCCCTCCAGCACCACCTCAGACATCAATCGAGTCCATGCCACGTCGCGCTGCTGCTCTTCAGCGTGTTCGAGGGGACCCTAAACGATATTAGACAGGTGTAACAGTTTCTTTGGCTCTTCATTGTATAACGGGTGTCGTAAGGATGCGCAGAGAAAACAGTAAGGGTGCCATACGGAAAGAAGTACTTCATTATGTATGTGTAGTTCAGGATTTCATTAAAGTTAAAGTCAGATACTAAATAGGTACCCTTATTTTGACAATTTATATCATGATTTAAATTAATCAAGACATAAGTAACAACACTGCACCTTCCAAGACTTACTACAAAGGGAGACGGGATTATAGGACGTGCTAAGACATCAGGATCAGCTTCTGCCAGTAAAACTGTACAGCAGATTCTTTGAACATTCGAGCTCGCACGTATAAAACGTCATAAACCGCGTACTATGTTTTGTACAGTATTGTAATATTGCACGTAAATTCAGTGGTATTTGTGGATATTGTCTGCAAAATGAGTTCCATGTAGAGGTTCTAGTAAATGAGTAATAAATTAAAACGTCTTGCCTGATGCTGCGGTTTTAATTTTTTGTTCCTGAACGATGAAAATGTAGTAACCGAGTAACTTTCTCCTTTCACAATTTGGGTGGGGGGGCATCAGCGAGAAAGAGTTTCATGAAGGTCTGAAATTATGTGTAAAGCTTGTTGGCAGTCGTTGAGTGCTCCCATTCTCTGACACTGGATGAAGATATTCGCCGAGTCGGTGTGATATGAGTTATGCTGCCTCAAAGCATAAACATTGTTTCGACCTGTAATATTTGACTTATCGTTCTGATCCTTCACTATGAGGTTATACAAGGTGGTGCAAATAAAAGTGGCCCGGACGAGTGGAGCAGGATTAACGGAAGAGGAAAGACGCACAGTTACTTCCAACAGGATGGAGCAACTGCCAGTACAGTCGGCCAAACCTTGGAGCACATTTACACAATCTCGCCTGACAGAGTTGTTAGCTGGTCACCCACGTCACCTGATGTTACAAATGTGCGATCACTTTGTGTGGGAGCCTTCGAGTTTAAGGTGTATCCCAACATCCCGCAGCTGAACATTTACGATGAGACTGCAGCAATTCCAGCAGCAGTCCAGTTTGGATCAACTTCAGTTATTTGCGACCTGGGCCCAAAAGTGCCTAGAGGTTAATGGTGCTCACTTTCAACATCTGTATGGTCAGTTTAGTACTGTATTCCAAAGCTGCGTTTCTTTGTACCCTGGAACTCTGTTTTCCGGACCACTCCTACTTGCCCCACCCTGTGGCTCTTAAAGAGCACATTTTGCTAGTATTTTAAATTTTTAAATTTGATCAATTGTATGAAATACTGAAATTCAAAATTTTGTTGCTTCTGGAAGCCGTTAGATACACAACCTACTACTGGAATTGGACCCCGGGCTAGCTGTTTAGTACAGGGTTGATATAATTAAGCTTCCGCTATATGAGAAGGCCCCCACTAAAACGAGTGATAGTAGACAGTGAAACTATGGGTAAACATTTTTAAAGACATGCAGAAGAGAAATAACGATAAACCTCTGAGAGAAAGACTTTATAACCTCCACATGTGAGGGTAAACCATGTTAATTGCGTACCACGTTTATGTTCCAGAATACAAACGTTGCTCAGCTTGACGACCATCTCCATTCATGACAGTCTGGAACAGCACTAGAAGTACCACTTCACAGTTGTTTGCAGCATTTTTCGAACGGTGTACGATGGAACGTTCATATGTCGTGACACAGCCCTTGCACTGATTGAATGTCGCACATTCATTTAGCAGGCTCAGCTATGGCAACAGTAACTTCTTCGAGAATTTGTGGCGCAATTGGCCGTTGGCTTCATCCAGGAGCAATTCCCAAATCGGCAGTTAATTCCAACTTCCGAATCATGTTCTTCAACCCCGGCGCGGAGAAAGCACCACTCCGTATTCCTTTAATGCGTCGATACACGCAAAGAGCAGCAGCAGTACTGCTGTTGTTTTGATAAAAGAGCTTTATGAGTAAAGCACTGATCACCTTATCCAGACACATGTTGACTATCTGCAGCTGTAATGCTCACTGACGCTTCTGTTACAGCCTTAGACCGCCTTAACAGTACCAGCGTCTAACGGCAAGTAATGACACTTACGCTACTAATAACGCAAATCCTTCAATGCACAGTGTAACCTTCGCATATAAATAAAAAGAATATTAAATAATGATGTGTAACCTTCCCGAACCGGAAATTAAAAAAAACTAAAATAATTAAATTTGGATAATTTACTTCTGATGAATGAAAACTGATAAATCTTAACTCATGAAAAATTGATAAATTTTGACGTAAGCAACGCAGCGCCATGGCCCTGTGAAATCAATCTGAATCTGTCCCTGAGAAATAAACTGAAAAACTTTTACCTCATGGTAGTGTCGCCGGATAACGCTGTCTATATATCTGCTCGCAAACGGTACAGCTTAGTGGAATGCTGGTCTTTCTACTAATACTGGATAACATCTGAATTACGAGAAAAACTGACTTTACTTAGTGACACAGCTGCACAGCTGCTCATCTGATTACTAAAGAGCACATGACTATGATCTGACAAAAATTCTGGAATATTTTAATTTAGATAGGTGACTGGATCGGGACTGGCAATGACTTAAGGGGAAATTAAACTTTTATAGTTGACTGGTAAAAACAATTATATTCTGAAATTTTTTTACGTTATTGATAAATATGTACAATCCATTACACGGGAGAATTAAATATATTATGAATCTGGGTCAACACGTGCTGACGAATCACAAAAGAAACGACTGAAACAAATTCGTATTAACATCTCAGACAAGTGACTAAACTAAGCGCATGCCAAAAAAAAAAAAACAACATTTACCTTACAATGGATGGTTCACTTAAATACACTATTGATTTTTCTTTATATTAACAATTATTCATTTTTCCATCATCATCTCATTCCATGATATCATTTAGCTCTGCGGTTGATCACAATTATTATTCAGTTCCATATAATATAATTTTACAATTTGTTCTGCTCTGTGACTTTAACAACTGCTAGCTATAAAATGCGCTGTACCAGCGACACACTACAACTACACTGTAGCAGCGAGAGACTGCAACTGCGACAGACATTGCTCTCACCTGTGACTATATTGCAGCTCTTTTTTAACAGGGCAAAGATATTTTATATCTCAGGCAGCGCCTGTGAATTGTAGTTCTAGCAAGTGAGCAATACATCGAGATTATATTTGCTCCAGCAGGGTGGTGAATCCCTTAAAGCAGTTTGAACATAATTCCAATAAAGCTGGGTGAAGTAGCGAAAGTTTAATTATAACCAACTAGTTAATTTAGATGGTATTAGAGTGAGCCGAAGACTGCAAAAATTGTAGAAAAAGACATAGGTTATAGTATAAGCAAGGGCGTTGGCTGAAAGTGCTGTTCTGATATGAATAGATTGACACAGCAGCGGAAATCGTGAGGGGGAGGGAGGAGTCGCATAAAATCAGTCACGAAACTAATAATACAAAGAAAGGACATACATGGAGTAAACAAAAATACGGAAACACCAAAGACATAGTACATTTCAATGCCTGACCCACGAGAAGAAAACCGTTGGCATTCAAAGCCACTTCCAGTCGCTCTCGAAAGGGCTAAAACCCGGCCCTGTATGGTTTTCAAGAGGCTCATATACCATTCTTCCTGCAAAATAGTGGCACGTTCAGGTGACGATCGTGAAGGGCATTGATCGTGCCCTCTTTCCTCCAAAGTAGACCTCAACCTAGAGAGTGTGGTGGCCAGGGTCAAAAAGCGAGTCGAGAAAGAACAGTGTGCCATTTTGTCTTGGAACACACCATCACCTATGGGGGAAGAAACGTTAAACGTTAGGATACACTTGATCAGCCAAAATGGTCACATAATGCTTGACAGTAATGCGTTCTTGCGGAGTAACCATAGGGCCCTTGGAATGCGACGATATGGCTGCCAAAATCATCACCAAACCCCCTCCATATTTTAATCTTGGATGTAAACTCCGACAAAATGAGTTTCTTCAACTGTTGCATATTCCTGGTTTTGTGGTGTCAGCACTAAGTTTCCCTGTTAGGGGTTTGCATCACTGATGAGTGGTTCTGAAATTCCAGTTCGTCCTGCAGTTCCCTGCTTATGGAACACCATTCGTGTTATTTTCTGGCTGTCAGCTCTGTTGGGACTTTTGCAGCTGTAGTCCTCGTATTTTTTTGTCACAGTCCTCTTCAGTGACCGTCCGTCCGTGGGCCGCAATTATCTAAGTAACTAACAAATCGTTCAACTTTTAACTGTACATTGTTTCGACATTTGATGTAGAATGTCCAGTATCCCGTTTTTGAAAATCGTTACCCATTGTCAAAATACACAGGGAATATGGTTTTTGGATACCAGAAGTACCAATTGTGGGGAAGGTCACTTCGGAAATTTTTACTCTCGGCAAATGGTCGAAATTTTTACCATCTATTTTGAAGATGATGATCTTGGAGAACTGTGAAACTTGTTTCGCTATCGTTTTCCGTTACCAACTTTCAAAGCTCAAATTTACCATAGTTACGAAAGTAAAATGCACGTAAAATATTCACGCTTATGTAAAGTGGCAGCGAAAGGGAAGCAGAGGTGGTTAGAGTCAATAACAATGGTAGCAAAGAGAGAGGGGATAGTTATGGTAAATGTGAGACAGTGAGAGTACAAGACAAAGAGAAATGGATAGAGGTAGTAACAAAGAGAGCAAAAGCGAGAGGAAACTGGGGAAATGAAAAATAAAGATGAATGGACGTCCACACTGGCGAAGTTTAGCACGAAGGAATTTGCGCTCTTTTCCCCATCGCCTATACCAAAGTGTTAAAATTTCACGGTCGGAGGGTCAAACAAACCCTCCAAAACTATTCCCATGGACATCGGTGGAGAGGAAAAAAAGAGTAGCCGTAGAGAAAAAGTGCAAACTATAAACAAGAAAAAAATACAGAGTGGAAATGGGAGAGAAAAAGAGAGGACAAAGACAATAGCAGTGGGGACAGAGAGACAGTGAAATTGGTAGAGAAGGGGACGGTGGTGAAGAAGAGCGAGAGAATGGAATGAAGACTGACGGGGGGAGCCCACAGTGGGATATACAGTGGCGGTGAGAGGGAGATGCTGAGTATTACTGCGGATTGAGGATGAGGAAGCTGGTTGCCCAATTTTCGGTTTGACTCTTTTGAAGAGGAGCATATTCCACTTTTTTGAGCTCCAAAAGAAGCGTTTTGTCATTTGGCAGAATATGTGCGTCAAATAATTGACGACATCGGGTACAGGTGCTATCTGAGATGAACATATTTGCAAACGAGGGGAAATCGTGCCAGGATGCATCAGACAAATCAGAAGACTGATGACGCAAAGACACTTACGTAGTAAACAGAGCAAGTCAAAAACGATATTCAGCGCGCATGTCTGGTCACGTTTCTGTGAGAGGCCCTGGGTGGTGGTGATACCGCCAGCACCTGCCGCCAGACCTCCCTAGAGGGTTGGGTGGGAGGAGGGAGCGGCGATGTTTAAGCGGCAAGCAGGCCCTGCCCCGGGATGCTGTGCTGACCGTGAATAGGATTTGATTCGCCGCCATTGTGTTCGCCCCTCCCGCCTGTCCGGTGTATGTTGTATTTCCCGAAACAATGCCATAAGGTGATTACGTATTCAAGGGGCCACTTTTGTACCGACGGCGGAGGGTTGCTGAAAACACGGACTCGTCCAGCTGGGTAGAGAGACTCCTGCAGGGATGCAAGAGATAAAGTGTGTATGTGTAAAACAAAGGAAAAGAACAAATATAGAGAGAGACATAGAGGGGAGAAGATGGTTACGAAACATTGTCGAGGAAGGACGGCGGTGGAGCTACAGAACAAAATTGTTAGCGTCATAAAGAGACAAGTACAGGCAGTTCGATTATCGACCTCGTTTTATTCTTACGTGTCACTGTCAGTATAATGACAGTCAGGGCTTTTGTGTGTGGGATTTCAGCACAGCGTCGGCAATGGCACCAGCAACTTTGTTCAATCGTACTATTTTTTAATTGATTTTGCTCACTTTTTCTGAGTAACATAATAAAATGTGTTTGTACCATCTCATCTTCCCTTCCGCCCGCATCTCGTGGTCGTGCGGTAGCATTTTCGTTTCCCACGCCCGGGTTCCCCGGTTCGATTCCCGGCGGGGTCAGGGATTTTCTCTGCCTCGTGATGGCTGGGTGTTGTGTGTTGTCCTTAGGTTAGTTAGGTGTAAGTAGTTCTAAGTTCTTGGGGACTGATGACCATAGATGTTAAGTCCCATAGTGCTCAGAGCCATCTTTCCTTCCCTCGTATCGGCCATATGCGCATGTAACTATTACATTAACTCTTGGTTTTCGAAATCTATCATTATTCTTTGATTTATGAAACTGTATTCACGAATCTTCTGTCTCTGTTTATCACTGACAGCAATTGCTACGCCAGCACTATCACGTTTTCTTTGTGAGATGCCACTGTAAGCATCTAGAAGTCTGTCAGATCTTCCGTTCCTTTTTGGTTTTCTATTTGTTTATGCTATTATTGCAATGTCAACTTTATTTTGTTTGAGTGCTTTGCTTCTTTGTTAGGGAGTCATCGATCGTTGCACGTTGCTAAATACGTAATGCTTAATAATTTATTCCGTAAGATTATCCGGTGGTCATCAGTTGATCCAGTCTTGTATCCGAGGCTGCTTGAAAATTTGCGGTAACTGCACATTCTGCTGGCTGCGTTACAATGGCCGTGTAGGTAAGTCGCAGTTGGGGCTGACATCTCTAGAGACAGTGACGTGCCAGATGAAAAATTGTTTTAGATAAATTAGTTTTAAAACACGTCTCCCAAATCCCTTATTTAGGCAGTGTTACAAGGTTTGAATTTGTCACTGATCCTGAAAATAAAATACAAAAATTCGAGGATGTCTGAGGTACCATTAGCAGTACATTGAGACATAAAGTAAAAAAAGAAATTGTCACGAAATCGTATAAAGCGATAAAGCGAAGGCAGTTCCTGTGTTATCCGATGAAAAAAAACTGGGTTACCACCAAAAAAACAAGGGAATAAACAACACAAATGGGGTCCCCAAGCAGGTAAAAGTGCTGCGCAAGGGAAGGACGCGAACAGAAATTAAAATAGCACAAGAGAAGTAAATATTACCACCTTGAATAAAAAGTTTAAATGTATTGTGAAAATTCGATACAAAGCCATATGAGAAGGCGTTGAAATACAAGCTGAATGGCAAATACATCTACATCTACATCTACATTTATACTCCGCAAGCCACTCAACGGTGTGTGGCGGAGGGTACTTTACGTGCCACTGTCATAACCTCCCTTTCCGGTTCCAGTCCGTATGGTTCGCGGGAAGAACGACTGCCGGAAAGCCTCCGTGCGCTCTCGAATCACTCTAATTTTACATTTCGGGAGGTATAAGTAGGGGGAAGCAATATATTCGATACCTCATCCAGAAACGCACCCTCTCGAAACCTGGACAGCAAGCTACACCGCGATGTAGAGCGCCTCTCTTGCAGAGTCTGCCACTGGAGTTTGCCAAACATCTCCGTAACTCTATCACGGTTACCAAATAACCCTATGACGAAACGCGCCGCTCTTCTTTGGATCTTCTCTACCTCCTCCGTCAACCCGATCTGGTACGGATCCCACACTGATGAGCAATACTCAAGTATATGTGGAACGAGTGTTTTGTAAGCCACCTACTTTGTTGATGGACTACATTTTCTAAGGATTCTCCCAATGAATCTCAACCTGGTACCCGCCTTACCAACAATTAATTTTATGTGATCATTCCAATTCAAATCGTTCCGCACGCATACTCCCAGATATTTTACAGAAGTAACTGCTATCAGTGTTTTTTCCGCTGTCATATCATCACACAATAAAGGATCCTTCCAACTATGTATTCGCAATACGTTACATTTGTCTATGTTAAGGTTCAGTTGCCACTCCGTGCACCAATTGCCTATCCGCTGCAGATCTTCCTGCATTTCTAATTTCTAATGCTGCAACTTCTCTGTATACTACAGCATCATCCGCAAAAAGCCGCATGGAATTCCCACACCATCTACTAGGTCATTCATATATATTGTGAAAATAAATTGTCCCCTAACACTCCCCTGAGGCACACCAGAGGTTACTTTAACGTCTGTAGACGTCTCTCCATTGAGAACAACATGCTGTGTTCTGTTTGCTAAAAACTATTCAATCCAGCCACACAACTGGTCTGATGTTCCGTAGGCTCTTACTTTGTTTATCAGGCGACAGTGCGGAAATGTATCGAACGTCTTCTGGAAGTCAAGGAAAATGGCATCTACCTGGGAGCCTGTATCTAATATTTTCTGGGTCTCATGAACAAATAAAGCTAGTTGGGTCTCACACGATCGCTGTTTCCAGAATACATGTTGATTCCAACAGATTAGCTTCTGGGTTTCCAAAAACGACATGATACGTGAGCAAAAAACATGTTCCAAAATTCTACAATAGATCGACGTCAGAGATATAGGCCTATAGTTTTGCGCGTCTGCTCGACGACCCTTCGTGAAGACCGGGACTACCTGCGCTCTTTTCCAATCATTTGGAACCTTCCGTTCCTCTAGAGACTTGCGGTACACGGATGTTACAAGGGGGGGGGGGGCCAAGTCCTTTCGCGTACTCTGTGTAGAATCGAATTGGTATCCCGTCAGGTCCAGTGGACTTTCCTCTGTTGAGTGACTCCAGTTGCTCTTATATTCCTTGGACACTTATTTCGATGTCAGACATTTTTTCGTTTGTGCGAGGATTTAGAAAAGGAACTGCAGTGCGGTCTCCCTTTGTGAAACAGCTTTGGAAAAAGGTTTTTAGTATTTTAGCTTTACACGTGTCATCCTCTGTTTCAATGCCATCATCATCCCGGAGTGTCTGGATATGCTGTTTCGAGCCACTTACTAATTTAACGTAAGACCTGCACTTCTTAGGATTTTCTGTCAAGTTGGTACATAGAATTTTACTTTCGAATTCACTGAACGCTTCACGCATAGCTCTCCTTACGATAATTTTGACATCGTTTAGCTTCTGTCTGTCTGAGAGGTTTTGGCTGCATTTAAACTTGCACTGAAGCTCCCTTTGCTTTCGCAGTAGTTTCCTAACTTTGTTGTTGAACCACGGTGGGTTTTTCACGTCCCTCACCGTTTTACTCGGCACGTACCTGTCTAAAACGCATTTTACGATTCCCTTGAACATTTTCCATAAACACTCAACACTGTCAGTGTCGGAACAGAAATTTTGATCTGTTAGGTAGTCTGAAATCTGCCTTCTATTACTCTTGCTAAACAGATAAACCTTCCTCCCTTTTTTATATTCCTATTTACTTCCATATTCAGGGATGCTGCAACGGCCTTATGATCACTGATTCCCTGTTCTGCGCTTACAGAGTCGAAAAGTTCGAGTCTGTTTGTTATCTGTAGGTTCTCTGTTTAATTGCTCGAGGTAATTTTCGGATAGTGCACTCAGTATAAAGACACTCGATGCTCTGTCCCTACCACCTGTCCTAAACATCTGAGTGTCCCAGTCTATATCTGGTAAATTGAAATCTCCACTTAAGACTATAACATGCTGAGAAAATTTATGTGAAATGTGTTCCAGATTTTCTCTCAGTTGTTCTGCCACTAATGCTGCTAAGTCGGGAGATCGGTAAAAGGAGCCAGTTATTAACCTAGCTCGGTTGTTGAGTGTAACCTCCACCCATAATAATTGACAAGAACTATACACTTCTACTTCACTACAGGATAAACTACTACTAACGGCAACAAACACGCCACCACCGGTTGCATGCAATCTATCCTTACTAAACACCGTCTGTGCCTTTGTAAAAATTTCGGCATAATTTATCTCTGGCTTCAGCCAGCGTTCCGTATCTATAACGATTTCAGCTTCGGTGCTTTCTATCAGCGCTTGTAGTTCCGGTACTTTACTAACTCAGCTTCGACAGTTTACAATTACGATACCGATTGCTGTTTGGTCCCCGCATGTCCTGACTTTGCCCCGTACCCTTTGAGGCTGTTGCCCTTTCTGTACTTGCCCGAGGCTATCTAACGTAAAAAACCGCCCAGTCCACGCCACACAACTCCTGCTACCCGTGTAGCCGCCTGCGTGTAGTGGACT
Organism: Schistocerca gregaria; assembly: GCF_023897955.1. Classification (NCBI taxonomy): domain Eukaryota; kingdom Metazoa; phylum Arthropoda; class Insecta; order Orthoptera; family Acrididae; genus Schistocerca; species Schistocerca gregaria. The sequence goes on from NC_064923.1 coordinate 425,334,417, forward strand.
CCTGACCTATCCAGCGGAACCCGAAACCCCACCACCCTATGGCCCAAGTCAGCCCACACGGTCGCATAACTGTCTCAGCCTCTGATTCAGACCCTCCACTCGGCTCTGCACCAAAGGTCCGCAGTCAGTCCTGTCGACGATGATACAGATGGTGAGTTCTGCTTTCATCCCGCTAGCGAGACTGGCAGTCTTCACCAAAACAGATAGCCGCCGGAAGTCAGAGAGGATTTCCTCCTATCCATAGCGACACACATCACTGGTGCCGAAATGAGCGACCACCTGCAGATGGGTGCACCCTGTACCCTTCATGGCATCCCGAAGGTCCCTTTCCACATCTGTAATGACTCCCCCGGGTATGCACATTGGTTTTCTTCCCCTCTCTTGTTGCCATATCCCTAAGAGGCCCCATTACGCGCCTAACGTTGGAGGTCCCAACTACCAGTAAGCCCACCCTCTGCGACTACCCGGATCTTGCAGACTGAGGGGCAACCTCTGGAACAGGACAAGCAGGTACTAGAAGACTCCGGAACACATGTGAATGATTTTGTTTATAAGTTCAGTGCAGACAACAGCCTAATCCTTCAAAGGAAGTTGGTGTTGATATTTCTATCTTAGATGCTTTCACATTTGAGTTAACACTAACTAGTACTGAACGTATTTATTTATTCACAAATCACCACCTTCATTAAAGATACAAGATTAGTAAAAATTGCAAAGCCCCGTAAAACATTTTAGCAGTCAGAAAATGACGTCCTACCTAAAGACCCCTTTAAGACGAACGTATTATAAGCTACGAAACAGCGAAAAACGACAGCACTGAAAACTAACTGATTTCAAAAATAAGCAAAGCGAATACACAGTCAAAGCAACTTGAACAGGCCAGTAGATAAGGCAGATAAAGAAATGAAAGGAGATGAAATTAAATAGAAACGATAGAAATGTAAGTGGTAAATGGAGATTTCTGTCAGCCAATCACTGGAAGGCGTGTACTCTGTTCGTGCAGCTATGTTAGCTTAATGACTTACCCCATACGACTAACAACATACAACACACTCAGCCTCACGTTTTCATCCTGTTTTTTGAAGCAAGATAATTCATTACTTTTTTATACACTAGTCGTCTTCCTGCGGGCCAACAAGCACAGTCTTGTATTAAATCTGAATTAAAGCAGCCACAGAACAAAGTAAAAATTCACAAAAGCTGAAAGTGCTAAGTCGGCGCGAGGTAGCATACTAGATAGTGGGAGAATGGCACTGCAATGTACGCGTGCCCTCGCAAAAGAAGTTAGCAGTGAAACAGTTACCACCCCGTAGAGCAGACCGAAGGTGGAATCTCGTAAGACACGAGGAGGATATAAGCAGTCTTCACTCAGACCGCGGCTTATGAAGGCCGTAGGGTATGTCCATGTCCTCCTGATAGCGGGACGAGGCGAACAGCTGGAAACGCCGTCTGTCGTCAGTGTAGTTTCCCCGCAACCTCTTTGGTGCCATCGCATCGATACTGGATGTGGCGAGATGCATGAGTCATATTACAGATACTTAGAACACAATTTCACTGATTTCTGTTCATGCCATTCCTTTTTATTGATTCAGTGCGCTTCAGTGAATTTAATTTTAAATTCAGTACACCACAATGTCCACAATATTCAAGAGAATTAGTGTATTTTCATGAAACAGAGAAACAAATATATGCTTGTTGTTATGGCCACTGTATGCAGCAGCTATTATATATAAAATGTTATTGACTTTTCTGTGTAAAGATTACTGCAATTCATATGTGTATTACAACAGACGCTCTTCGTTTTTATTTACAGGTTATTCATTCTGAAAATATGGTATACTGACATGATTCTACTTTCTACTGTTTATAGATAACTAACAGTTTCTTTCTACACATATTGTGAAGTACGTTGTCAAATTTTTCTGTTTGTATTTGAAGGCTAATCTCAGGAAATACTGTAGGGATTTTGACACTGTGGTCACTATAATATGCTCTGACTCACGGGGAAATATTATCATGAAATTTTATAAATAAGTCGTCAAGTCGTAGATGCTTAGTGTCAATCTTGTGAAGCTGTGTCTGGTCTCTAGTTTCTTTATGAATTTGGCATGCAATTGTCTTACGGTGTACTTATTCTTATTTACATATTATGAATTCCACTGGTTTTTTCTTCTCTGTTAACGGAGGCTGAACTGTAAAAAATGGTTTCACTTTCACCTTTCGCTCTTTTTCAGCTTTTACGAAACAAGATGTAAGGCGGACAAAACTGACCTTCCGCATTCTCGAATAAAAAACAAAAACAACAGTACTCCGACACATGAGAGCTAAGATAGATGTAGAAGAGATAAGTGTATGACTAGAAGTGGTACGATACCCGAATGTCTTTAGAAAAGCTTTCGAGAAACTTCCCAGCAGATCAAAACTGTGTGCCGGGCCGGGACTCGAACCCGGGATGCTTGCCTTTCGCGGACAAATGCTCACCCACTGAGGTTCCCAAGCGCGACTCACGACGTCTCGTCACAGACTTACTTCAGCCAGTACCTCATCTCCTGCTTTCTAAACTTCAAAGAACTTCTCCTGCATGACTTGCAGGACTGCATCTTCTAAAAGAAAGGATATTGTGAAGGCATGGCTTAACAGGAGAACCTGTTGTTTAGAAGGTAGGATATGAGGTATTGGGAGAGCTATGAAGACGGGTCACGAGTCGTGACAAGCTCAGTGGGTGAGTACTCATTCATAAAAGGGAAATGCCCCGGGCTCGAATCCCTGTCAGGCTCACAGATTTAATCTGCTAGGAAGTTTCAAATCAGTGCACACTCTGCTGCAGAGTGAAATTTCATTATGCAAGCTATCGAGAAGATGAGATTCGCAAGATGAGACATGTATAACTGACAGCAGACAGACTTCGTGTAGGATACAATGAGCTGAAGACAAACACCTGCCTCAAATTATAAGAAAAGGACGAATCAAACTAGAACAAGTGCCATGACGATGGTCATCTAGCCGTGGTCTTTTAACGTCACGCTAATGAAAAATAAGTACGTAACCGGACCACCCTTCAATAAAAATGAGAACGAAACTAAAGATGCTGTGACTGTTTGCGGCTATGAAACTCACTTTATTAATGACAATAGGAAAAATTAGTTTGGCAGCGATAAGGAGATCCCTCATGCGGTGGCTGTCGGGACGGTAAAAGAGATGCTTTGCCGTAGTGTTAGGACCGTCGCTTGCGCTACTACATCCAAACTGACGGCCACTGTTTTGCAGCCCAGGCTGCCTGAATGAAAATAGCTTGGCCCAGTTAGCGGGTGAGATAAATATTGATAGATAGCGTCTCTCGCCATTATTCAACCCAGAATCAGACCGTGGAAAGGCATAGACTACGTACCTACATGCAGAGAGCCACTGATTTGAGGGAAGGTGGAAGAAATTGCAACAGAAATAAAAGATTTAGAAACTAGCACAAAGAGACATGTTCTGAAATTGGCACAGAGCAACGTCGCCTTAACCGAGGGCAGGCTCCGCTGACGTACACACGTTCACAGAATGACATATAGAAAGAGCATTCACCTATAGCTATACAAATTTAGCTGCGAATACCTCAGAGAAAGAATACTGAATTGTGAGAACTAGATTTTGGCAATGAAAGAGGGATAGCAGAATTCGGTGAACATTACCGCATGGCTGAAGCTGCTACTCTCCCGTGCTATCGCGAAATACTCGTGATCGCCAAAAGACTGAAACGGCAATCGAATCCAAGCATCACGATCCGTTAAGATTTACGGTCGCATGGTGGAGCTTACGTGTGAACCGTAGGCGGCGCGGGCGAGATGGCACTAGAATATGTTCCGGAATAGGCCGGAACGGTGACGCTCAGGACCTTTGTTAGCTGGTCGGTACCTTGCGCTATTGTGCCTCCGGCTGAAAAAAGTAGTTCCGGTACCAACTTGTTGGTTGGTCAAGAGTGTAGCTGTCACCTGCTAAGCCATAGACAAGGCCGCTTCCTTTTTCGCCCACATGTTTCCTAACCCGGGCGCAATCTGGCCGTTGGAACGGCGGTATGTTCTGCGTTCGTGCACGCCTCATGACTGAGAGGACGCTCCGTTCAGACGTGAATCGTTATAACGGCCGCCGCCATTTCGAACAATTTATTAATTCAATTTATTAATTCCACTCAGAATGACGGTGTCGTATCTTCAGACACTTCGAAATAAAATTTATTTGCGACTTATGGGTAGAGCAGTGGTTTGTTTCTCTTCAAAAGATCTCGAATCAGTCACCTTATTTCACATTCATTAATTACTCTTGGTTCATTCTTTGTTACCGAGCGAGGTGGCGCGGGGTATAGCACGCTGGAGGTTAAACCCCACGTCCGGCCATCCTGATTTAGGTTTTCCGTGAGTCCCCTAAATGGCTGCAAGCAAATTCCAGGACTGTTCCTTTCAAAGGGCACGGCCGACTTCTTTCCCTATCCTTCTCTAATCAGAGGAGACCAATGACCTCGCAGTCTGGTGTCCTCCTCCAAAACAACCCAACCCAACCCTCATCCTTCGATTCCGGCCTTGTGAGGCCACCGACGCGCTGGTAAATACACGTGGCGTTCTTGGGAGGCTTCGAAACAAGGTATGTTACACGCTATGGTGGGTAGAGGTGCGGTGAGGAAAACGTGAGGCCGATTCTTTCCCGCAATGCTGACGCCATTATCCGTATTTTGTGCTTGTATTCGTGATTTCCTGTCAGAGTCGTCACAGTTCGTAGTAACTGACGGAAAGTCATCAAGTAAAACAGAAATCAATTCTAGCGTTCCTCAAGGCAGCGTTATAGTATCTCCTGTTCCTCATCTACATAAACGATTTAGGAGACAAATTGAGCAGCAATGTTACATTGTCTGCTGGGGATGCTGTCGTTTATCATCTAGTATTGTTATCAGAAGATCTAAATAAATAGCATAACGATTTAGAAGAGATATATGTATAGTGCGAAAATTGGGAATTGACCCTAAATAATGAAGAGTGTGTGGTCATTCACATGAGAGCTAAAAAATGGTTCAAATGGCTCTGAGCACAATGGGACTCAACTGCTGTGGTCATTAGTCCCCTAGAACTTAGAACTACTTAAACCTAACTAACCTAAGGACATCACACACATCCATAGCCGAGGCAGGATTCGAACCTGCGACCGTAGCAGTCAACTAAGTACCTAGGAATTACAAATACATACAACTTAAATTGGACAGAACACGCAGAAAATGTTGTGAGGAACGCAAATGAAAGACCGCGTTTTATTGGTAGAACACTTAGAAAATGTAAAAGATCCATTACAGAGACTGCCTACACTACGCTTGTTCCTTCTCTTTTGGAGTACTGCTGCGCGGTGTGGGATTCTTACCAGATAGGACTAATCGAGTTCATCGGCAAACTTCAAGAAAAGCAGCACGTTTTGTATTTTCTTGAAATACAGGAGAGAGTGTCACGAACATGATACAAGATATATGGTAGACATAATTAATAAAAGCCGTTTTTCGTTAGGCGGCGTCTTCTCACGAAATTTCAATCCCAAAATTTCTCCTCCGGATGCGAAAATATTTTGTTGACGCCACCTACATAGGGAGAAACAGTCACCATAATAAAGTGAGAGAGATTAGAGCTCACGCAGAAAGATAGATGTTCGTTTCTTTTCTGCGCTGTTCGGGACTGGAATAAGAGAGAATTACGGTTCGATTAACTGTCTGCGAGGCACTTAAGTGTGATTTGCAGACAATCCATGCAGATGTAAATGTAGATTAAAGCAGAGTTAACACATGCGGATACATTGGAAGTGCTCGGAGACAAATGCATGTCTCTTAATTAAGGCCGATTTTTTCTGCTACTTGTAGCGCTGAAAAAAGGATATACACTATGTGATTGAACGTATCCCGACACCCCCAAAACATACTTTTTTCGTATTAGGTACATTGTGCTGCCACCTACTGTCAGCTACTCCATATCAGCGACCTCACTAGTCATTATACATAGTTAGAGAGCAAAATGGGTGCTCCGCGGAACTCACGGACTTCGAACGTGGTCAGGTGATTGGGTGTCACTTGTGTCATAACGTCGCGAGATTTCAACACTCCTGAATATCCCTAGGTCCATTATTTCGGATGTGATAGTGAAGTGGAAACGTGAAGGGACACGTATAGCACAGAAGCGTACTGGCCGACCTCGTCAGTTGATTGACAGAGACCATCGACAGTTCAAGTGGGTCGTAATGTATAATAGGCAGACATCTATCCAGACCATAACACAGTAATTCCAAACTGCATCAAGATCCACTGCAGGTACTATGACAGTTAGGCGGGAGGTGAGAAAACTGGGTTTTCATGGTCGAGCGGCTGCTCATAAGCAACGTATCACGCCCGTAAATGCCAAACGACGCCTCGCTTGGTGTAAGGAGCGTAAAACATGTTCAAATGTGTGTGAATTCCTATGGGACCAAACTACTGATGTTATCGGTGCCTAGACTTACACACTACTTAAACTAACGTATACTAAGAACAATACAAACACACAGCCATGCCCGAGGGAGGACTCGAACCTCCGGCGGGAGGGGCCAAGCCAAGAGCGTAAACATTGGACGACTGAACAGTGGACAAACGTTGTGTAGAGTGACGAATCACGGTACACAACGTGGCGATCCGATGGCAGGGTGTTGGTATGGTGAATACTCGGTGAACGTCATCTACCGGCGTGTGTAGTGCCAACAGTAAAATTCGGAGGCGGTGGTGTTATGGTGTGACGTGTTTTTTACGATGGGGTCCTGCACCCCTTGTTGTTTTGCGTGGTACGATCACAGCACAGGCCTACAATGATGTTTTAAGAACCTTCTTGCTTCCCGCTGTTGAAGAGAATTTCGGGGATGTCGTTTGCATATTTCAACACGATTGTGCACCTGTTCATAATGCATGGCCTCCGGCGGAGTGGTTGCACGACAATAACATCCCTGTAATGGGCTGGCCTGCACAGAGGCTTGACCTGAATCCTATAGAACACCTTTGGGATGTACTGGAACCCTGACGTCGAGCCAGGCCCCACCGACCCACACGGATACGTCTCCTCAGTGCAGCACTCCGTGAAGAATGGGCTGCCATTCCCCAAGAAACCTACCAGCACCTGACTGAACGTATGCCTGCGAGAGGGGAACCTGTCATGAAGGCTAAGGGTGGCCGAACACCATATTGAATTTTAGCGTTACCGATGGAGGGCACCACAATCTTGAAAGTCATTTTCAGTCAAGTGTGCGGTTACTTTTCTCACATTGTGTTTGTGTATATTTAATACCTGAATGAAACTAGGAAATTATTTCACAAGTGTCCGCGGCTCGTGGTCTTGCAGTAGCGTTCTCGCTTCCCGCGCACTGGGTCCCAGGTTCGGTTCCCGGCGGGGTCAGAGATTTTCTCTGCCTCTAGATGACTAGGTGTTGTGTGTCTTTCATCCTCGTTCACTCGCAAGTAGCCATAGTGGCGTTAAAGCATTTGTGGAGCGGCGGCCGAACCACCCCGCGAGGGGTCTCCTGGCCACCGATGCCATCCCTCATTATTATTATTATTATTTCACAAGTTTGACTGATTTTGGATATTGTTGTGCACATAGTTCAGCGTAGTCAGCGAGTACACAACTTTCCCACTAGAGCGCGCCCCACTAAGCACAACAGAGCAGGCGCAGCATTCGTCAGTCTCCGCACTATGAGATGGCGCTGCCTTAGAGACGGACAAAATTCTGCTTCCGCCGATCTGCGTATTAGTATGTAACGCAGCCAATGAGATTGCTGCTAACGTAAAACCTTTTCTCCTCATGGATCACACTCCCGCAGTGATACCTGAATGCGCGAGGTATTAAACGAATGTACAGACATCCGATTACTCAGTCTGCATTAGTCTGTACCAGTCTATAGTCAAGTTTTAGTCTGCGCCTAACAAGATTACCATATTCCTGTACATAGCCATGAAGATAAATGTATAGACACTTTGTCAAGTATCAGAGATATGTGAGAATAAGATTAACATACCGAGAGCAAAGGAACTTCAGATTGTCAATTGCAAATAGCATCCAGAATCACGTTACGTAATGTTTAAGCATCTCATTATTTTCATTAATGTGTGTGAAAATTAATCTAGTTCTGTTTAAAGTTGGTCACCGTCAATCTGCTACTCTATCGTCTTACCTAACGGCAGAAGATAAACACGCCACGATAAACCATGAGACATATTGCTGACGCCTACTTCGTTAGAGCGACAAGTCAAATAATCTGATGGTGTGTGTACCGAAGGTCTTACAGTACGCACACGACAGATATGAAAGTGTGTTTACTAATGACGCAACTCCTAGCGCTGCCGACTTCCCGCTTTGCCCTCTTCAATCCCCGACACAACTGCTCCACTTCACCCTGTCTCGCCGACTGGCCTGCCTATCGCCGCCTCACATTACCACCGTGTTTGCCAGGCCACGCCTCTCCTTGTCAGAAGCGGATGCAGTCGTAAGGAAGGGCCATGTGACATCACATCGCCGGCGCCCCGGCGTTTTAGCTTGGGAGGAGGCGGCGCCTGTTCCGCGGCGTGCCCTTTGAAGTCGCCGCTCACCAGACGCAGCAGCGGCAGCAGCAGCTGCGGCGCCGCTCCAAAGAGAAACCTGTCTTTCTGCAGTGGCACGCGCGTCGCGAAATTAGACTTCCTCGCGAAGCCCGTCGGGCTGCCGCGCCCCACCCCCGCGCTTACAGTCCACTGGCTCCCCCGCGTCGCGACGCTGTGCTTCCTTTTACTGTCCGCCCCCCTCTCCGCGGCTCCTCGCGCTCCGTTCCCAGCGTCGACCGGTAGTCTCGGCGAGACGTCTCTCGAAGCACCGCCTGGGAACGGTATCTTGCAGAGGGCGCAGATCGATACTAGGGTGGGGGAGTGTCCGGTGTTGGGGTGGGCCAAGGTTGCGAGTAAACGATGTTACTGTATGGCTCCTACCCCTGCAACCCGCTTACACTAGTGCATCTCCTATTCCATTTGAATCCTTTCTTTGCCACACACGGCAACTGTGTGCCTCAAGCGTCACACAACTTGTAAGCTTCCTGTATAACTATTTGTGCTACGTCCTAAAATCTAAATCCAAAATACGCTCTTAGAGAAAAAGACAAGAAAAAAAACTCACAACGAAGGAATCATCCGGATGGGTCGAAAATAGTTGGATCTGTGGTACATATACAGACAAACTACAATTTCTGAAAAACTGAATCGTTTATTCATGAGAAAGGGCTTAACAAACTGAGCAAGACAGCAATATGTTGGTCCACCTTTGGGCCTTATGCAAGCAGATATTAGGTTTGGCAGGGATTGATAGAGTTGTTGGTTGTCCTGCTGAGGGATTCTGTCCACTTGGCACATTAGATTGTCAACACCTCGAGATGGGCGGAAGGCCCTACCCATTATACTGCAAGCGTTCTCAATCGGGGAGAGACCTGACAACCTTGCTGGTCAAGACCGGGCTTGGAAAGCGCAAACACAAACGGTAGAAACACTCGTCCCGTACGAGCTGCCACTATCTTGCTGAAATATAGTCCCAGGATACAAAGGGCAGCAAATCTGAGCGTATAATATTCTCGACGTGTCGTTGGGCTGTAAGTACGCCTTCGATGTCAACCAAAGGGGTACTGCTGTCCAGGACGTCTCCAGAGGCACCTTCGGCTAGAAATCTCATTGACTGGAGTAGGATTGTCTTCAATTATGAGTCCCGCTTCGAAATGAGCCCCGATGACCAGTGAAGACCTGTATGGAGACGCCACGGACAGTAGTGGGATACCAACGTGGATGTCACCCGTCATAGAGCCCGAAACCGGGAGTGATACCCTGGGGTGTCATTTCATTTCAAGCAGAACCCTTTCGTCAATAGTTCAAAAACAATCTTAATCGCATTTGTTATTATTATTATTATACCGCCAGCCGGTTTCAACCCGACGTAGGGGTCACCTTCTGGACGCTTACACCATTGGTGGACTGTTGGTGGTGTCACTCCTGTCTACATAACGGCAGGAAATTAAGACTGTTTTTGAATTATACTAATCGCTGCTTCTCTCCACAACCATGTTGTCCAAGAACCCTTTTGGTTGACATCCGTGGCATCCTTACAACACAGCGGTACGCAGACCATAATCTACTCCCCATTTTGCTGTCCTTCATGGCAAGCTATCCGGGGATTACATTTCAGGAAGATAATGCCCGGCATGTTTCCATGCTTGTCAAACCCCATCTTGGCCACGAAGATGGCTGGAACCCTCCAGTAGGGAACGTTTGGAGCATTATGTGCAGGATCCTCCAACCAGCTCCGGATTTTGACCAATGAGACAGAAGGTGGCACGATATCCCTCAGGAGGACGTGCAACAACTCTGTCATTCGATGCGAAGCCGAATAACTGCTTGCTGGATGTGTTATTTCCTTTTGCAAGCACGTATCACCATGGCATCTCCACGCACGTACACAGTCACCACATTGCGTCAGAGGAAAACTAGACTCGGCTGTGAGTAACGCATTCCGACTGTATCGAAGTTGCCAGTTCACATGCAAAAGTCAGAACTAAAGGCGCGCTGCGAGATGTTGTCGTGTTAAGCGAGTACTGGAAGCACGTGTGGGTCGTATGGTCCATTCTCTTAGCCTATTCCTTATATGTTGGTCTGACGCAGCGATTCTAGATGTGCATCTGAGAACGTCTTCCAGTGCTCTGATGGTACCGTACGAGGCCGCAACGTATAGATGGCGAGAAATAGGACTTCACGTAGGGTTGGAATGCCTCGGCGACCTTGTCGAACATGCCTTGTGTACTGACCTGGCTGCAGCGTGTCTGAAACCTATGGATGACACAAGGCGAGACATTGGAATGTGCAGCAATACAACGGAGAGCTTCATCCTTCTTGGATCAAACAGACGGCGCTTGCAACCGGAGCTGTATTAAGACGTCGCACTACGTATGCCTGGCTGAATACAACGCCCACAAATGAGAACCACCGGCTGTGTACCTCATCAAACAACATTAGGACGTCGGTACTGACTTTCTTCTTATGGGTCACCTGGTACTATAACGCATAGTGACTTAAGTTGTTGCACACATTGAATGCGAAGGCCTTGGGCAATGCAATAAGACCACAGGTACAGCCTGTTCCAAAGAATACATACAGGACGTTGATACACTTGTTACCCTGATTCTTTTGAGCAGTGAACTTAGACGAAGAAAAGGCAGATTAAGTAAAATCGTTTCTGTACCTAGGAAGTTTACTTATATGGAACAGAAACTGTGCACAAGTAGTAAGAAGTGGATATCTAAGGAAACAGAGCATTTTAACAGGTGACGCAGTTATTAACAAATAGAAGAATTCCAATGCAGGTGAGGAAAAGATTTTGAAATTTTATTTATAGGGTTATACAGCAGTAAATCATGGACAGTTAAAGAATAAGAAGAAGGGTAAAAGTTTTGAAATGTGACTATGGAGAAGAATTCTTAAGTTCAAGTGGATTGACAGACTTCAGAATGAAAAAGTAACGAAGGAAACATGGGAAGAAAGAAGATTATTGTAAATGAGCAGAAAGAGTAAAAGCTCTTGGTTGAGACATACACTGCAAAGTAATTTACTGTAACAAAGAAATATAAAGGAAAAATGGAAGGAATGAGAGACAAAAGTAGGAAGATAGGAATGATGGACGACATTAGATGAAGGCTATAAGATACAAAGAAATGAAGGAAGATGCACTGATCAGGAGAAAATGAAGAGACTACAGTTGAAACCCAACGTAAAAAAAGAAATAAAGCACTAAAGAAAGAAAGAAAGAAGAAAGAACTTCATAGCGTGATTTCTAGTCAAGTGAAAGCTGATACCTGCGCTCAGTGTGTGCGTTTATTAATAATTCTGGCTCATTAGGCCTATAGAGGATACTGCAAGAGTGCTACTTTTCGTCGTAACAAATACTGCTTACAATAGGAAAGCACCTCTATAAAAACAAACCGAAGGCAAAATTTCCATAAACACTGCATTTAACAGCCCTTAAATTCGTAGCACACTCAGTGATATGATTCTGCTAATCTTGGTGCATTTAATAACAGTACTGTGACTATTTAAAGTATGTCCTTCCATACTAAGGCATTCAAGGTACCAGTTCCACGACGAACAGCAAAGGGATGCGCGTATGTAGTATCTCAAAGCAGTTGCCATGAGTCCACACATACTTGCAGTTACGAAATGACCGACAACTATATGGAGTATGGGCATGATAAAGGCAATGAACGGCAGTTAACACGATTGTATCACGAAAAGTATGCTAGTATACCCAAGAAGACTACCAGACAACAGTGTTCACTAGGCCCTGTCACCGCCTGCACGAGACCGGAACGTTTAAATCCAGCCGGCCGGTGTGGCCGTGCGGTTCTAGGTGCTGCAGTCCGGAACCGAGGGACTGCTACGGTCGCAAGTTCGAATCCTGCCTCGGGCATGGATGTGTGTGATGTCCTTAGGTTAGTTAGGTTTAAGTAGTTCTAAGTTCTGGGGGACTGATGACCTAAGATGTTAAGTCCCATAATACTCAGAGCCATTTGAACCATTTGAACCATGACGAACACTTGTACTAATATCATGTAAAAAGAGTGTAAGCCGTAGCCGCTGCTGACTTTGTAGCTGAGGTTACCTTCTGCGAATGGATCCTTATACGGTGTGAGAACTTTCTATAGTTTCTCTTGCACGTGTTATTCGCCAACGAAATGTGCTTTTCCCGAGACGGTATTATGAACAACCAGAATAAGCTCGTTTGTCTTTATGAGAACCGACATGCTTCCTTTGAGGCGACAAGCGAAAAAATTCCGAAGCGTTTGAACTACATCTCCTACCTGGCTGACGTGTTGCTCATGTGTGCCTTCACTTCCTGCAAACAAGCTAATCGACAGTTTGGATAGTGTTTTGTCAAGGTGAAATGATGTCTATGTGGTAGATGCATGATGGTTCACTGGCAAACTTTATGTAGCTATTCAGGTGCAGAGAGCATCAGCGTCGCCGATATCATACTCTCCCAGGTCCCATTACGAGAAGAGAGGATCACTGCTGGTTAGAATACATTTAGCATTATTTACAGATCCCCCAAAGGTCGAGGGTTAAGGCTGCGCTGTTGCCAAATATCCACCCAAAGGGTAATGTTCTTTACCCCAAGATCAAGACCCCTCCCTCCATCCCCCCCTCTCTCTATGCCAACTGTGAACCACTTGTGTTCTGAACACCGTTGTGAGGTCATAATAAAGCGTCATCAGAGATCACCAACAAGGCAGAATAAGAGAGGAAAAACTGACATGTCATTATTAACCCATTCCCCTTTCCGATTATTCATTTTGTGTTTGTGCCTAATTTCGCTATATTTCAGTTACACGATAAATAACACAATTATAAAGGTTGTAAAGTCAACTAAACACTTGGCAATTACAGTTACAAATGACTTAATTGGAGCAAGCACATAAATAATGTTGTAAAGCAAACCAAAGATTGCGAGGTATTGCCAGAACACTCAGGAAGTGCAACAAGTCAACTAAAGATCCCTTAAACAATATTTGTCTGGCCTGTTCTGGAGTATTGCTGTGAGCTTTGGGATCCACATCTGATAGAGAACATCGAAAAAGTTCAAAGAACGCGAAACAGGGGAGAGAGAGTAACGGAAACGATAGGTGAACTGGAGTGGCAGTTAGTAATTCGAAGGCGTTTTTCGTTCAGGCAGAGTCATCCCGAGAAATTTCAATTACCAACATTCTGCCCTGATTGCGAACACATTCTGTTGGCGACCACCTGCATAAGGAGTAATGGTCTTCATGATAAAAAAGGAGAAATCAGGGCTCACACAGAGAGTGCTTGTTTATCCTGCTTGCTGTTCGAGAGAGAAACGGCAGATTAATAGGTTAATGGAGGTCCAATGAAACCTCTGCCAGTCACTTAACTGTGAACTGCAGAATAATCATGTACGTGTAAATGTACTTAAAATTTTTCGTTTTTCAGCAGCTCAAAAGCTCTCTGTCGCAGTAGTAGCTTATATGTTGGAGCAGGACAAACACCACTTCGCTGCACCATTGCTGGCCGAGTCAAAGCAGCACGCCGATAGCTTAACTGACATCTCAGATCAGGACACACTGCCGTTTCCTGCACCATCACTCATCGAGCCACAGCTAAATGATCCCACTGCATATAATTTTACTGCTAGTGGACCAAAACGTGTAAGTATAGGTGTACAAGCAGACTGTGATTGCCATGTAGTAATGGAAATCGAGAATGTTAAACATATTGTTGACGTGCAGTTTATCGACACCGAGGGGCTTGTGTTATGTCATGTGGTGGTGTACATGGATGGTATGGCGACCAAGTGCGGATCACCCCGTTTTTCCCCAATGTCTCTTTCCTTAGTGTGAATCTGTATATCATAGTTGTGTGTGGGAATGCAGCACTGAAGAAAACGTTCCGAGATGTTCCATGTATTCATGTAGTTCAAATTTTATAAACGTTTGTGATCTACACACTGCGTTATGGGTTATAACAGACACTGTAAGCTATCAGTGCAACCAAGGCGTTCATGTAAATGACTCGGAACAGAGTAGAATTCAATGTGCCCGCGCAGTGGCAAAGTCAGCTACTGTCACCCCCATAAGTATTGACTGACAGAATACCAACATTTTTTTTGCTCCATTCCGTTTGAAAGTGATACAGTATCAATTTAGAGCAAGTCACAAACAGTTACTTAGGGGATACTCCAATGCGAACGTTGTAGAGTGAGAGAAAAAAAAGAGAACAAGGTTTTTCAACAATTTTAAATAATGTGGTATGGCTATAATTAATATCAGTGGTGACAAAAGTAGTGATATAGCGATGTACAAATTTACAGATGGCCGTAGTATCACTTACACAAGATATAGAAAGGCTGTGGATTGGCAAATATGTTAATTGTACTCAGATGATTCATGTTAAAAGGTGTCTGACGTAATTGTTGCCACACAATGGTAATTAACAAACTGTGGAGGCGGAATTCTAGCTGGAGCTAGTTGCATAGGACATTCCATTTCGGAAATTGTTAGGGAGTTCAATATTCCCATATCAACCGTGCCAAGAAGATGCCGAGTTTACCAAATTTCAGGCGTTACCTCTCAGTACGGACAATGCAGTGGCCGACAGCTTTAACTTAACGAACGACAGCAGTGGCGTTTACGTAGCGTTGTGAGTACCAACAAACTAGCAGCACTGAGTGAAATAACTCTAGAAATCAATGTCGGACGTACGACGAATGTATCTGTTAGGATAGTAAAGTGAAATTTAGCGTTAATAAACAATGCCCGCAGACAACCGATGCGAGTGTATTGCTAACAGCATATCACCTGCAGCGACCTCCTGGGCTCCTGGCCATACCGGTTGGACTTTAGACAACTGGAATTGATTGGGTTGGTCAGATGCATCTCAATATCAGTTGGTAAGAGCTAATGATAGGGTTTTAGTATGGTACAGACCCCACGAAACTACGGACCCAAGTTGTCGAAAAGACACTGTGCAGCCCAGTGGTGGCTCCGAAATGATGTGGATTGTGTTTACATGGAATGGATTGGGTCCTCTGGTCCAATTGAACCAATCATTGTCTGGAGATGATTATATTTGGCTACCTGGAGACGATTTGATGTCATTCATGGACCTCATATCCTAAACAACGAAGGATTTTTTGTGGATGACAATGCGCCATGTCACTGGGCCACAATTGTTCGCGAGTGGTTTGAAGAACTTCTAGGCAGTTCGATCGAATTATATGGGCACCCAGATCGCCGAAATGAATTCCACTGAACAATTATGGAATATAATTGTTACGTCAGTGTGTCCAGAAAATCTTGCATGGCAACGTATTCTCCATCATGGATGGCTGTGGAGGTAGCATAGCTCAAAATTTCTACAAGATGCTTCCAAGAACTTGTTGAGTCCGTGGCACCACTCCTTCAACCCGTCAATCTGTTTGAAGTGGTATATTGATGTAACTACCGAGCAGAGGACTCTCATGATGTGTGAGTTTTAAGAGCATTTTTAAAAAATAATGAACAATGCAAGTTTTGGCAAGATAATGAAGCATTTGAGAAACCATCATGAAATTCACAGTGTACCACTAGAAGGGTGCTACAGTGGGAGGTTTTATATCGCTATATAAGTAGGGTACTATCTTCAATGGAGGATGTTCTGGTTTGGAGATGGCTGAAGTTTCAATAGAGCTCACAAACCCTGTCTACGTTGGTATGTGTGTACATATGTGTATGCTGGGTCTATCCAAACTCCACGTGTTACAGTTTTATTGTGAGTTTGCAAAAACTCAATTCAAAGATCGAAAATTACTTTATATGGATACAGAAAGTTTCATTTACTGGGTGAAAGGAAGCAATTCATATGAATTAATAAGGTGCCTTGCCAATAGATTCTAAACTGCTGGATATGTGAGCGATAATCGCTGTGGCAGAATACCTGCAAACCATACGATAATTGGGCTAATGAAAGATGAAGCAAGCAGGTCACAGGCTGTGTAGCTCATAGGCCTCAGATCCAATATGTACACTTACGTCAGAAATACAAGTGCCCAACAAAGGCACTCTTGACTGGTGATTACAAAGAGTGCTTTTTCAGTGGCGCTGACACTGTCCTGCATATAGTGCTACAAATAAGATTTTGATTGTGAGACTATGTGGTACACACTGTATGAGAACTGGAAGTTGGTTTGTCGCCCTGTCATGATGAACTGTTCGTTTTTGTGCATAGGACTGAGACAAACTCGTGCCTTTGAGACAAGTGATAATGAGAGAGTGGACGTATCTATTTCTAAACAGTGTATTAGTGTTTGCGTGAAATCGAATGGACAATTTTCCATAGTGTAAATATGTGATTGTATGTACAGGTTGATTGCACATTGTGTGTATATGTCAGTTGCATACATTGTGTGAGCCAGAAAACGTGTGTGTGTATATTTGTGTGTGTGTTTGCGCGCGTGTGTGTATTGTATAGCTTTTACATAGCTTCCTGAATAAAGTTAAGACTCCATTGCAACAAATGCATTAAAGAATGACAACTGTAGAAAAGACTTTCTTTCAAAACAATTGTATCAAATAGTTATATTGTAAAATTACAAAAACTGAATTAGCTGTGATAACTGCATGACAAGTTGCTATTGATAATTGGTGGCATCAATGAGAGCCGTGAGGGCTGGTTCAAAAGACGTTCTCAAATCTCAAACAGCTATGATGTATACATGCAAACTGAAGGAATGAATAAAAATTTGTACCAAAGCTGGGATTTGTGTTTGAATCCCTGTCGTGGTACAAATTTTCATTCATTGCTTCAGTCTGCATATACATGATATGTAGAGGATATATATTGTCATTTACTTTTTCTCATATTAGTAGTGTTAGTGTAACAAAATATCTGTACACAAGCTGTCCAAAGTGGAATGGTCAGTACTCAGCAGTATGACATGATTCACTGTTTCAGGCAAAAAATTCTGGTAAACAAGGACTCTAAAATGTATGGCTTAGGAACTATGAGCCTTTCTTCATCTTTGATACTGTGAAACAAATCTCTTGTACAGCAAGCCCTTTGCTTTCTATATTTTTGGAGGGGGCGGCGTGGACCAACACAAGAAAAAATTGTCCAGTGAGCATGGCCTTCAAATGCATACATCAACAACTATGAGCAATTGTTCAATGGAAAAAAGGCGTTTCACATCATCAGAGATGGCTCTGAGCACTATGGGACTTAACATCTGAGGTCATCAGTCCCCTAGAACTTAGAACTACCTAAACCTAACTAACCATGACCGAGGCAGGATTCGAACCTGCGGTCGCGCGGTTCCAGACTGAAACCCCTAGAACCACTTGATCACACCGGCCGGCTATCAGAGATGAACAAGTGCTCGTAGCCCTCAAAATATGCCTTTAGATCCCATGTTCTCTGCACTTTTTTGGTTCAAAAGGTTATTCCTGTCATATCCCTGTACACTGATCACTACCTCTGGCATATCCTGCATATAATTTTATTGTCATTATTATTAATGTGTCTCTGAACATATTGTTACCAAAGAAAAAAATCATATCAAAAATTTATATGTAGATACTGTGAGTATCTCTAATATTCTTTCCAAGAATGTGCTGTACAAAAAAATTATGAAAAAAGGAAATAACATTTGTTACTGTATCTCCTTATAATTTACAGACAATGCCCTCAATCCTCAAAACCTAATCATATAAATGTAAGAAGACAGCTCTACTGCATACACTTGTATAATCGAATAGGTAGATGGCCGAACCGGAGTGATCGGGAGAATATTTAACAATGAGGGAAGATCCATGATAACCTTTCTTGAGTAATAAATTACAGTAGAATAATTCAATAATAAGCAGTAGGGTAATGCTTCAGTTAACTTTTTTCTTAGTGTACGTGTAGGTGATGGCAGTTTGTGATGATCCTTTCGTTTTGGCGTACAGAGCATGGGGAAGGAGTCTGTCTGATGTTTAATAAGACCACAGGAGTAGCAGGGTAGCTATTTTTTGGTCCGGTGGGGAGAATTCCTTACGTTTTTGGTAATATAATTTGGGTGATATAGCAGCAATACCGAGTTGCTCGTTCTGGAACAGATCCATTACTGTAGTAAACCCATTGAATTTTTGGCTGGGGATAGAAAGCTTTGAGTATTCTAACCATGTTGACAATGTCAATAGGGCGCGTTGTGTATTATTGCCGATATACTTTGAACACACTTGCGATTTTGGAACATGGGAGGCACTGATGATATATGCCATAGCCTGGTGTCATGTGAATAGTGGGCATGTAGGACACTTGTTGATTGGCGTTTGCCTTCAAGTACGTATCTGCAGTTGGGAATCTTGGGGACCCGTTATATGATGTTCATGTTCTCCGTTGTAACACGTCGTATTCGGGAAACTATCGGTTTCTGAACCAGTATTTACAATTATCCACGTGGTCAGAATAAACCTGAGAAGCCATGTTAGCAGATTATTCTTGTTTAGGGATTCTTGCACAGCACTAAACCTCTGTGTAAATTCGGCTTTCCGTTACAGGTATAAATCTGTGCAATACAGATGCTTGTGCGACCTGTCATTGTTTAACTCTTGTGAGTAAGCTCACGAAAGGCCACAGCTCCAGGCTACGTCACGAATAACAGAGAATTAACTATTCACCTTGCTGACAACTGGATGCAAGATCATTTTCTTATCTTATTGAGCTGAAAAAGAACAGTTCCGAGACACATAAGGTGAGTTTCGATGAAAATAGAAAATGGAAACTATAAGGCTCAACACTAATTTTCAGGGTACACTTGTAAGGTTTAGTTGCAGCGTATGACGAGAAATGGTGCAATGGTTTTTAATAAAAAATATTGGTAAACGAGGTAATTTAACAGTTGTTTATTTTACTCAGCAAAAAGTCAACTCAAATACTTTGTGCACTAGAGATCCTCTCCTGGTTCACATGACACAGAAACGGCGACCGCCCTACCTGGGCATAAACTACGAACATGAGTAACTGCCCAAAGGTCTCGACGAAATACAGATATTAAATAAGTATCCTACAAAACATAAGCAATTTATACTTTGAAAGGTATGTGAGTATTTCAGGATTGTTTGGATTTCACAACGCATCGTGTTCTTAAGTCAGAGGCACCATTGAGAGTAAACTATTTCTCTACTTGTAGATGCATAGTAATATGTTATTCAGCATTAATCTCGCAAAGAAACTACTAAACACGATGCATGCTATACGCATGAAGCATGGTGTGATCGGACCATCGTAAAATTCATTACGAACCACAGCGCAACTTGTCATTATTCACGTCAACGAAGACTGCGATAGCTAAAAGAAATAAGTTACACACAAAAAATACGAGGCCTGGTCAGGGATCGAATCCGACCTTTGGATTTTTAGTTCCGCATTTTACCACCTAGCCACCAAGGCAGACAGGGTAACGGTTAATAGCTAAACGTAATTCAACACACAGTGTACACCATTAACTTACATTTTTATCGTTCTCTTAGCGTCAAGTCTGAAATGCTAAACATAAATATGGTACGGTTGGTTTTCGAATAACATAATACTTATGCAAGATAATGCTCACATATATTCTGACAACGCTTCTGCGAGACTAACCATTTGTGCTGCATATATAAAAGCATTATTAATAATTCATAATGAACGTTTTGAAAAGAAATTGCGAAACACGGTTTATAAATACCGGATGTATTCTGTCTGTTAACATATTTCTGCACCAGGGGAACATTTAAGTTTATTAATATCATTAAAAGTTAACAATATTACCGTGTAACCCTAATTAACAACTAACGATTGCGAACATATTGTCATTTCAGGCGACACTGCTTCCTAATTGTTACTATATCAGTCATACTATGTATTTATTTATGTAATTAATGCTATCATAAAACCCACCATCGAGCATCTCCGAATCAGGTCGTATAATACATCACTACATTGGTAATTTTGAACCTAATACTATAGGTGGCTTTTCTTAACATTAATAACGCAATATTAAAATTATAATTTATTAATTATGAAGAAAACAAAACGAAAGTCAATATTGAAACAAAAACAACAAACAAAAATCTGGTGTAGTATGGCTTCTAACGAAAACTTCTCAAGGTATATGAATTTTATCCATAATGGATGCTGTTGAACTCAGTGACTGTTCCTTTATAGGGTGTAGAAATATTTCCGCTACCAGGCACAATCTTCAGGTGTTTATACATTCCTGTAAATGTTTATATGATGGAGATTACTGCATAAATAGAAAAATTATTTGCTGTTAACTTAACAGATGCAAGTGGAACAATTGCAAGTGGCAAGGCAGCATTTGTCGAAAATATATCTGTACTTACATAAAGGTGGAGCATCATTACTGTAGTTACGCTGTGGAGACCGTTTTTCCACTTAGTTACACACTTATTATCATTTTTAAGTCCATATTTCAGTTTTATAAAGTTTAGCTGCATGTTTCACTATTACGATGTGCACTTGTGAAAGACACTGTGTTTACATACAAACGTGTAGGCTGTCGTCAAAGAACTTAGACGTAGCAGGTGTAAAGATGTTGCTCATACACAAACATGTAGTTTGTGGTCAAAGAACTTAGCCACACCCTTGCACTGCCTGTGACTAAGTTTGTTATACCTTTATACCTGATGTGGTATTCATTATCATATGATTTACAGCATCAGTGATGATCGAACGAATTTCATCATTCCTCAGTACTTCCCACTTTTTGCAGACGGATGATTCTATTAAACTTCGGCGTATTCTACATCTACACTGTGATCCGAATCCGTTTCTGGTTCTGCATACATTTTGCAATCCAATATCTGATTACGGAATCTTTGTTTGATCCTGATCTAAACCAGCTGTAATCTCGCTGTATCTCTATACCTTTTTCAAGTATGTCACCTCCTCGTGTGGTTTTTGAACAGTGCGTTCACTACCACTAGAGGCAATTTATTGCACAACTCAATTAGCTTCCTACTCTCTCAGCCCTAGCACCAAACTCATTCTATCCAGCAACTCTGTCTTCTCTTCCTTCCCTTACAACCACGTTCCAATCCCCCATGATTATTAGATCATCATCTCCCTTTACATACTGATTTACACGTTCACTTTCCTCGCATGCTTTCACCGTCTCTGCATCTTGTGCTTGTGACGTCTGCACGTGGACCTGAACTAGTGCTGTCGACGTTAGTTTGTTGTCAAATATGCTTGCAACACCCTACCAATGATTTGCTCACAGCAGCTCACTTTCGGCCTTATTGTCCTTTTCGTAACAAACCCATCTCCGTTCATCTACATTTATATCTATGTCTACATGGATACTTTGCAAATCAACGCAATTCGCTGGCAGAGGGTTCATCGAACCACCTTTGCAAAATTCTCTGTTTTTCCAGTCTCGAACAGCGCGCGAAAAAACGAGCACCTATATATTTTCGTACCAGCTCTGATTTCCCGTATTTTATTATGATGATAGTTTCTCATTATGTAGGCCGGGTCAAAAAATAATATCTTCACATTCGAAGGATAAAGTTGTTCATTGAACTATCGCCTAAAGATCTCGCTTCAACCAAAACGCCTTTGTTTTAATGATGTCCACCACAAATCTTGTATCACGTCAGTGACACTCTCTCCCATATTTTCCGATAATACAAAACGTGCTGCACCTCTTTGAAATTTCTCGATATGCTCCGTTAAATGTCTGGTGAGGGTCTCACATCGCGCAGCAGTACTCTGAAAGAGGACGGACAAGCCTAGTGTAGGCAATCTCCTTAGTCGATATTTTACATTTTATAATTGTCCTTCCAATAAACCCAGTCTTTGGTATGCCTTCTCCACAACATTTTCTTTGTGTTCTTTCCAAATTAAGTTCTTCGTTGTTATAATTCCTTGGTATTTAGTTGAATTAATGGTCTTTAGATTTGACTGATTCATCATGTAACCGAAGTTTAACGGTATCCTTTTAGCACTGGTGTGTATGGCCTCACACTTTTCATTATTACTTTCTGCTCAACTGCCAACTTCCGCCCATACAGATTTCTTTTCTAAATCATTTTCCGTTTTTGTTTTGATCTTCGGATGTCTTTATTAGACTGTAAACAACAGCGTCATCTGCAAACAACCCCAGATTGTCTCCCAAATCGTTTATATAGATAAGAAACAGGAGAAGGCGTATAATACTACCTTGGAGAACACCAGAAATCACTTCTGTTTTACTTGATGACTCTCCGTGATACGACTTTCTGCGGCTTTTCATATTGTACTATACTCGTCTGCCCAGATATCCTTACATTCTTTCTATTTCTCTTCACTAACCTGTTCTGTATCTCGACTGAGACTTTTACATTTTTCTTTTCTGGCTTCCATAAAACTCCCCGAGAGAGTACGTTCCAGGGAGAGAAGGGCAACATATTACTTATTACCTACTAAATTATCCCAAATACGTCTAGTAAAGTAACCACAACGAGATAATCCAAGAATTTCGAGCTAACACAAAGGTTAACCTACAATCAGTCCTCCCACGGGACATTTACGAAATTCTGGGTAGGGGATAACTGATCGTGATGTCTGAAACTGCTATTCACTATACGCCGTAAGGTGGCTTCTGGACTGTTGATGTGGAAGTATTTACATCGGTTCGCCATTGAGTTTCTTTTGTAAGTACCCCTTCAAAAAGTTCATTTTATTTGCGGAACTAGGGCCAGTGCTCACAAACTGCACCTTTCTTTGAGAGGAGCAAACGTGAACTAGGATGAACCTACCGACCAGAATGGATTCGGAGAGGCCGGGGCGACTGGGGCAAAGAGATTCAGGGCGAAGGGCGAGTCAACAAATTAGTTTTACCGATGAATATTTAAAACATGTTTGCAGGGCCTTCCGCACCCTCGGGCCTCCTAATTGTTCAGAGAACTCAGGCGAGTGGCTAAGCCATGGGGCAGGACGCACTCTGCGGCTGCTCAAAGGGGACTTCTCCAGGCAGTCTTTCAAAAAAATCTAGACGCTCTCGAGTCAGTGAAGGGACTGGTTGGGGGGTGGGGGGAGTAGGAGGTGGGAAATGGGTAAAGGACGGCGCCGAGGAAGAGACAGTCGGAGAGGATCGCGGAAGAAGCGAGGAGAAAATTGCTTGAACACTGATTGTGGAATTCATTATGCATATTAAGATTCGGAACGGGGGTGGGTGGTCTTTAGCTTGTGCATAACTCATCGACATCTCGAGGCCCCTCCAGCTTATAAAACGTTTCCGCGCGAGGGTTTTTATAAAAAGGAAAGTGACTGTGTTGTAGCTGCCGCTCTTAAGCAGGGGTTGCTCTGCCGTCTTTTCCTTCTTTTTTTTGCCTCGCCCTTGTGGACGGAGAGTGCCCTCGGCAGAGGCTGAGGAGCTCTGCGCACATTGAGCGAGACATAGAAGTGACGATGAGAGCGGCAGCAACAGAGAGAGGGAGAGGGAGAGAGAGAGAGAGAGAGAGAGAGAGAGAGAGAGAGAGAGAGAGAATGGGCAGGGGAGGAGAGGGAGAGAGAGGTGGAGGTGGGGTGGTTGTAGGGGTGTAGCAGAGGGGCGAGAGACGGCGCCTGTTGACAAAACCGCAGACACGGCCGCTGCTGGCGCACGCGAGCTCGTTGCCTGCCTTTGAAACTGTTGTCCGTGTAATTAAAACAAAATGGATCTTCCCGTTCTTTCATTCCACATTCCTCTGCCGCTTTCTTTGCTCGGTAGCTCCTGCGGAGACGCGAAAAGCTGTGTCTACAGCTGAAGAAACACGTGCCGTCACAACGGTAGTCCGAGGGAAGGGCAAAACCCTCGTTGTTCGTCCGTATCTCTTTCGTCACCAGCATCTTCCTCCACCACGTTAAAGGCGGGGTTGTGGTTCGTGAATGAAATATCGACATCCAGCATTTATAGCATTTATTTGCTTTTTATAGTTTTTTGGAAGATCACACACCATAAGGTAGAAAGGTGTTTACACACGGTAAACTAATTCAAGTTTTGTAAAAAAATATTGTATTGAACTAGAGATGGACAATGTAGTATGGATTGTGTAGTAGCGTCGCTGCTAACAGCGATCGCTGATTCAAGGTGTTATGGGTAATGTGTTAAGAGTTCATTAGATCGAGAGACGTATGGAGTACTCTCAAGTGTAAAGACATTTTGTATCTCATGTGTACTGGACATATACTTACTTTCTAAGGGGAACAATGGCTGTGTTATTTGCAAGATACTATGATGTTTGGTAACTGTAAAAGGAATCTCAACAGAAACTGCAAATAAGTAAGCTATAGAAAGTTGTTTTGTTACTGATGCAATTTGCGTATTCATAAATGATGACTTAGACAAGGTATAGCATTTACACCCAGTGATATGGTAACCGGTTTATTGAGTGTGCTAATGGTGCGCATTATTAATCGTCTAACAATCAAAATACAAGTTTTAAAGTTAGTGCCATATTGTTACATACCCCATGTCAATACCAGTTCCGACTTCCAAGTCATTTTTGATTATCTATTTCACTCAAGAAGTTATTGTCCCAGTCATGATCGATTTAATTAAAATGTATGCTAGGCAACAGACTAGCACAATAGTTGTTCGCTAGCTATGCAATTCAAACTACTAACAGAGAGCAGTCCCAAGAGCGTTGCCACTGCGCAGATAAATGTAAGAAATTTTATCATTTCAGAGACGGCATTCATTGAGCACAGGGACTATTACTTCCAAATTCATCATGCTTTGTTTTATTACCAGTGGCAATTTCAAATCAACAATGTTTTTGTGTTATGTAAATTCATGCATTTTGGTTTGGTTTAAAGTATTGACAGTTTACAATGTCGCAGCTATATTAAATTTACATTCTCGCAGCCAGAAAAGTTCATTACATTATAAAGTACACACTGTACCTATAGAGGTTCATTTATTTCGAACTACTGTTATATATGTTATATCAATTATAATTTAAATATATATCCCCCATGAACCTTGCCGTTGGTGGGGAGGCTTGCGTGACTCAGCGACACAGATGGCCGTGCCGTAGGTGCAACCACAACGGAGGGGTATCTGTTGAGAGGCCAGACAAACGTGTGGTTCCTGAAGAGGGGCAGTAGCCTTTTCAGTAGTTGCAGGGGCAACAGTCTGGATGATTGACTGATCTGGCCTTGCAACATTAACCAAAATGGCCTTGCTGTGCTGGTACTGCGATCGGCTGAAAGCAAGGGGAAACTACGGCCGTAATTTTTCCCGAGGGCATGCAGCTTTACTGTATGATTAAATGATGATGGCATCCTCTTGGGTAAAATATTCCGGAGGTAAAATAGTCCCCCATTCGGATCTCCGGGCGGGGACTACTCAGGAGAAAACTGGCGTTCTACGGATCGGAGCGTGGAATGTCAGATCCGTTAATCGGGCAGGTAGGTTAGAAAATTTAAAAAGGGAAATGGATAGGTTAAAGTTAGATATAGTGGGAATTAGTGAAGTTCGGTGGCAGGAGGAACAAGACTTCTGGTCAGGTGACTACAGGATTATAAACACAAAATCAAATAGGGGTAATGCAGGAGTCGGCTTAATAATGAATAAGAAAATAGGAATGCGGGTAAGCTACTACAAACAGCATAGTGAAAGCATTATTGTGGCCAAGATAGATACGAAGCCCACACCTACTACAGTAGTACAAGTTTATATGCCAACTAGCTCTGCAGATGACGAACAAATTGAAGAAATGTATGATGAAATAAAAGAAATTATTCAGATAGTGAAGGGAGACGAAAATTTAATAGTCATGGGTGACTGGAATTCGAGTGTAGGAAAAGGGAGAGAAGGAAACATAGTAAGTAAATATGGATTGGGGCTAAGAAATGAAAGAGGATGCCGCCTGGTAGAATTTTGCACAGAGCACAACTTAATCATAGCTAACACTTGGTTTAAGAATCATGAAAGAAGGTTGTAAACATGGAAGAACCCTGGAGATACTAAAAGGTATCAGATAGATTATATAATGGTAAGACAGAGATTTAGGAACCAGGTTTTAAATTGTAGGACATTCCCAGGGGCAGATGTGGACTCTGACCACAATCTATTGGTTAAGACCTGTAGATTAAAACTGAAGAAACTGCAATAATGTGGGAAAGTAAGGAGATGGGACCTGGATAAAATAAAAGAACCAGCGGTTGTACAGAGTTTCAGGGAGAGCATAAGGGAACAATTGACAGGAATGGGGGAAAGAAATACAGTAGAAGAAGAATGGGTAGCTTTGAGGGATGAAGTAGTGATGGTAGCAGAGGATCAAGAAGGTAAAAATACGAGGGTAACAGAAGAAATATTGAAATTAAATGATGAAAGGAGCAAGTATAAAAATGCAGTAAATGAAGCAGGCAAAAAGGAATACAATCGTCTCAAAAATGAGACCGACAGGAAGTGCAAAATGGCTAAGCAGGGATGGTTAGATGACAAATGTAAAGATGTAGAGGCTTATCTCACTAAAGGTAAGGTAGATACTGCCTACAGGAAAATTAAAGAGACCTTTGGAGATAAGAGAACCACGTGTATGAACATCAAGCGCTCAGATGGAAACCCAGTTCCAAGCAAAGAAGGGAGAGCAGAAAGGTGGAAGGAGTATATAGACGGTCTATACAAGAACTATGCACTTGAGGACAATATTATGGAAATGGAAGAGGATGTAGATGAAGATGAAATGGGAGATATGATATTGCGTGAAGAGTTTGACTGAGCCCTGAAAGACCTGAGTCGAAACAAGACCCCCGGAGTAGACAACATTCCATTGGAACTACTGACGGCCTTGGGAGAGCCAGTCCTGACAAAACTCTACCATCAGGTGAGCAAGATGTATGAAACAGGCGAAATACCCTCAGATTTCAAGAAGAATACAATAATTCCAATCCCAAAGAAAGCAGGTGTTGGCAGATGTGAAAATTACCGAACAATCAGTTTAATAAGCCACAGCTGCAAGGTACTAACACTAATTCTTTACATACGAATTGAAAAACTAGTAGAAGCTGACCTCGGGGAAGATCAGTTTGGATCCCGTAGAAATACTGGAACACTTGAGGCAATACTGACCTTACGACTTTTCTTAGAAGAAAGAATAAGGAAAGGCAAACCTACGTTTCTAGCATTTGTAGACTTAGAGAAAGCTTTTGACAGTGTTGATTGGAATACTCTCTTTCAAATTCTAAAGGTGGCAGGGGTAAAATACAGGGAGCGAAAGGCTATTTACAATTTGTAGAGAAACCAGATGGCAGTTATAAGAGTCGAGAGACATGAAAGGGAAGCAGTGTTCGTGACGGGAGTAAGACAGGGTTGTAGCCTCTCCCCGATGTTATTCAATCTGTATATTGAGCAAGCCGGGAAGGAAACAAAAGAAAAATTCGGAGTAGGTATTAAAATCCATGGAGAAGAAATAAATACTTTGAGGTTCGCCGATGACATTGTAATTCTGTCAGAGACAGAAAAGGACTTGGATGAGCAGTTGAACGGAATGGATAATGTCTTGAAAGGAGGATATAAGATGAACATCAACAAAAGCAAAACTAGAGTAATGGAATGTAGTCGAATTAAGTTGGGTGATGTTGAGGGTATTAGATTAGGAAATCAGACACTTAAAGTAGTAAAGGAGTTTTGCTATTTGGGGAGCAAAATAACTGATGATGGTCGAAGTAGAGAGGATATAAAATGCAGACTGGCAATGGCAAGGAAAGCGTTTCTGAAGAAGAGAAATTTGTTAACATCGAGTATAGATTTAAGTGTCAGCAAGTCATTTCTGAAAGTATTTGTATGGAATGTAGCCATGTATGGAAGTGAAACATGGACGATAAATAGTTTGGACAAGAAGAGAATAGAAGCTTTCAAAATGTTGTGCTACAGAAGAATGCTGAAGATTAGATGGGTAGATCACATAACTAATGAGGAAGTATTGAATCGGATTGGGGAGAAGAGAAGTTTGTGGCACAACTTGACCAGAAGAAGGGATCGGTTGGTAGGGCATGTTCTGAAGCATCAAGGGATCACCAATTTGGTATTGGAGGGCAGCGTGGAGGGTAAAAATTGTAGAGGGAGACCAAGAGATGAATACACTAAGCAGATGCAGAAGGATGTAGGTTGCAGTAGGTACTGGGAGATGAAGAAGCTTGCACAGGATAGAGTAGCATGGAGAGTTGCATCAAACCAGTCTTAGGGCTGAAGACCGCAACAACAACAACAACATGTCTCTATAAGAAGAAACTGCGGAAATGCGTATGTTTTCTTAAAGATATACGCTCTCTGCTGAATAACAATCATCTTAAGAGCAAACCTTATAAAGGAGAGGTGAACCATTGCATGGGCTACTGACCTCAAAATCTGTAAACACAGTACACTCACTGATCATTATTCTGTTATTCTGACACGGTACTCCTGCTCCAAGTGCACCTCCCCAGGGATGCATTTGGCTCTGACTTCATTTATATGGATACATTGCGCGACCGCTTGGAACAGCGCAGGTGGAACAGCGCCTGGAAGGAGACGATGTTCGGCCAATGGTGATGAAGTTTGGTTTGTGGGATGCCCAACTGCACGGTCATCAGCACCAGTACAAAGTCTCAATTTCTACACAGTCCATTTCCCTATTAAAACCCAATCTAGTCACTCTCACAAATGTTGATGGTGATGATGATGATGAAATGACGAGGATAACACAAACACCCAGTCTCCGGGCACAGAAAACACCAACCCAGCCGGGAATCGAACCTGGGACCCCGTGATACAGATGTACTAACGCTAGCCCCTAGACTATTAGCTGTGGACTTCGGCGAATGGAACGGCCTGCCCGTTCCTCCACTAAAACCCGTTGAGCATGTCTTGGATGCACTGGGGAGACGTACTGCGATACGTTCGCATGCACGAACGACCGGACCATGCAGCAGCTGCCACCCGTGTTGCTGGCTGAAGGTTACGCAATACTACAAGAACATCTATCCTACCGTGTGACAAGCACGGGAGTTCGTTTCAGAGCATCCATTGTCGTCCTTGGTCATCACACAACCTGTTAAGAACCATGTCGTGTCATTAGTACTGTCCCATGTGCAACCTCAATTGCGCTGACTTTAGTGTAATTATTGTTTTTTAATAAAAGAGAGATTTCTGTTCGTGTGGTTGAGTAATTCTTTAATTTACCATGCGTAGTACACTGTAGCAGTTCTTTCTGAGCAGAGTCCATATTTCATCGAGCTATGTCACTTAGCAGTGACATATTATGCGAAAGTTACTTTTGGTGTTCAAGCTGTGCACGCCAGTGAATATCCATAGCGGAAAATGTTTCGAGATGCGGTTTGCGCGAAGCTGTTGAGAAGTTTCTGATGCATACAGATAATGTTTGTCAACAGCTGCCAAATCGGGGCTACGGTTTTTAAAAATTAAGCTATGTACTATTTCTGTGGCAAACACCCTTCGAGAATGTCTTACCTCTTTATCCCCCACTTTTTACAACTTGATTTTTATCAATAATTGTGGCACGTAAGTAAAATTGGGCAAAGTGTCCAAAATTTGATTTACAGATAATCAACCAAATTGTACAAAAGCAGTATAAAAGTTGGGGATCGCGACACAAACACAAAAACTATACGTGTTTCATGTCATATGTATGTTTTTATTCTCTTTCAGTAGGTTTACGAACAAAATGATAAAAAATTTGAAGAAAATGAAATGTTCTGTATGCAATGACTTTAACATAAGTAACGATACGAGTCCCATCGTATCAGTTCCCATCCCTTTCACAACATTCTTCTGTACCTCTCATTTTTCTCAAATCCTTTCTCTTTTTTTCAGACAAGCTAAGTTCACAGTGTAGTGTTACCAGCTGTAAATGATGAACTCCAGGGGCCTTCACGTTCCTCTTCAAGATGTAATGAGTCTTAAACTCTTCATTTGCATTGAGAGTTGACCGAACGTGCAGTACCCCTAGCCATTAAGCAGTCATTTTGGTCTACTGTGGTTTTGAAGTACACACATTGGTATAATTCATATTCTTCCAGCAGTTGACTTAAGGCTGCAAAAATCTCTTTCTTGCGCAACAGTCACTGTGAATAGTGTTGTGCGCGTAGAGTATGTCCTACTCAATGTAAGCAAACTCACGATTCCAAGACCTAAAAGAGTGTTCTTTCACCAAAAACTTGTGTTCTGTTTCCGTAAGGAAACCATTTTCTGTTATGTACATAAATAATTCCACGCAATTAGATAATAATAACCTCAAAATCAGAATGATCGTTTTTGACGATACTATATTCGGTTCAATAGTCAGTTAAACACATTAAGATACGTTAACATTACGTACGTTGGTTCCAAGCCTTATAACAAATGTGAAAATGACAGTGAAGGTCTACTTGGTGCTTGGGAGTCTCCTTTGCTGTAAGCACTATATTTTCCTTTCAAGTGTATTCCTTTCCTTCGCTGCTTCAGAATAAATAATTAAGATTTCTCACTGATTTTCTCTTCACAAAAATATTTAATTCAGTAATTCCACACGGGCCAACCAACTCCGCTCTAAGGGCAAGTTGACCCAGCAGTTTGGATAAATTTTCCCATAGGAGTTTATCATCTAGTTGAGTTATCACATTCGTCAATTAATTGAAAATATTTTGACTATAACACTAAAGGTTTCTTTTGATGCCAATTCCTACACATTTGTAATTAACATTACAATCATAAATGTTGTCATCAGTGTGACAACAACAGTTTGACGGGAAAGTATGTCCAAATTCATTATTTGTCTTTGTCTGAATGCCCGATGGGGTCTTTACAGTACAAACATTCATACAAAATTGTTTCAGGTTATTTTGAACTCATGATAAATCTCTACACAGGAATACGATTTGTGCATTGAATCCATTCATCATCTTGATTGTTATCAAAACGTGGTTTAAGACATATAAGACACAGGGTATCCTCATCTCCATCTTCTTTATCTTGGATAACCTTCTTAAGCAGGCCTACTTTATTTCTGGGCTTTATTTGAGGAGTTTTATCATGAGATTTACCTTCAAATGGCCGCACTTCTTAGAAAAAAATTTTTTGCACTGAAAGGTCATATTTCTTTTTAAAATGTTTCCTTTCCCGTCTGTGACGCCTCATGTTCGCGTAGGCACAGAAATGTCTCACAGAATTGCTGAAGTTCTTCTTCCTTTGTTTGCTGCCTTTTTTTTCGGTATCCATACCCCTAATCAGTAAAATCAGAACGCTTCTAGGATCACTCCGTTGTCTGTCCAACTTTCTGTGTGTCTGTCCTACCGCTGCAAAACGTAGACGTACCAAATTGAAATTTGTGTCATATACTAAGGTGCACATTGCCTTGGCGGTGTATAAATTGAAACTTCTGAATCAATGGAGTCAAAAGATACAGCCATTTCTGTAACGTCCTTTTATACTCGAAAACTCCCACTCATGAAAACCCATAGAGTGTTTCCCTTTGACCTGGGATCAGGAAATTCGGCAAGTAGCAATCCGAAAATAATGAATTTGTGTACGTATCACATGAATTCTCATTCGTCTGTCCTTCCGCCTCTGAAGACCCCTTTTTCTCAGAAACTGTTAGACGCATCAACTTGAAATTAGTGTCAGATGCTAAGGTGTATGGTTTTCTGGCGGTATAAAAACTCATATGTCAGAGCAATCCAGAGATACGGCTGGTTTTTTTTTTTCCATATAACTCGATACTCGCAATTTAACTCGTTAAACCTGTAGGGTACTTCCTGTTGGCCTGGAATCACGAAATTTGCCAAGAAGCGAGGTTTCACAGTGTAAGTTAAGCTAAAAAATCCGAAAATTGTTAACTTATAAGTATATCACAAGAAAAATTCCTCAGTAATCTGTAATTCCACTTCAGACTTACAATTAAAACATTCGTGAAAAACTGATATCGCGCCAGTATAAAATGGCAGAAATCGTCGAGATTCTTGACTCCTAGAATGGATGAACTGTGTCTATACATTAAGTTTGTACGGAAGTCTAGCGCACGTCTCTTAGTCATATCTGGCCACTTTGTTCTTAGTTGCGAATTCTCAAGCGGCCTGATTCCACAAGGGTTGGGAAGCACGGTTGGTCAGTTGATGTGACACTTAACATGTTGTTGTCACTGGCGCCATAGCTCTACCACATCCACATCTACATCTACATCCTTACTCCGCAAGCCACCTGACGGTGTGTGGCAGAGGGTACCTAGAGTACCTCTATCGGTTCTTTCTTCTATTCCAGTCTCGTATAGTTCGTGGAAAGAAGGATTGTCGGTATGCCTCTTTGTGGGATCTAATCTCTGATTTTATCCCCATGGTCTCTTCGCGAGATATACGTGGGAGGGAGCAATATACTGCTTGACTCCTCGGTGAAGGTATGATCTCGAAACTTTAACAAAAGCCCGTACCGGGCTACTGAGCGTCTCTCCTGCAGAGTCTTCCACTGGAGTTTATCTATCATCTCCGTAACGCTTTCGCGGTTACTAAATGATCCTGTAACGAAGCGCGCTGCTCTTCGTTGGATCTTCTCTATCTCTTCTATCAACCCTATCTGGTACCGGTCCCACACTGCTGAGGAGTATTCAAGCATTGGGCAAACAAGAGTACTGTAACATACTTCCTTTGTTTTCGGACTGCATTTCCTTAGGATTCTTCCAATGAATCTCAGTCTGTCATCTGCTTTAGCGACGATCAACTTTATATGATCATTCCATTTTAAATCGCTCCTAATTCGTACTCCCAGACAATTTATGGAATTAACTGCTTCCAGTTGCTGATGAATGATAAGAGATCTTTCTTTCTATGTATTCGCAGCACATTACACTTGTCTACATTGAGATTCAATTGCCATTCCCTGCACCTTGCGTCAATTCGCTACAGATCCTCCTGCATTTCAGTACAATTTTCCATTGTTACAACCTATCGTTATACCACAGCATCATCCCCAAAAGGCCTCAATGAACTTCCGGTGTCATCCACAAGGTCATTTACGTATATTGTGAATAGCAACGGTCCTACGACACTCCGCTGCTGCACACCTGAAATCACTCTTACTTCGGAAGACTTCTCTCCATTGAGAATGACATGCTTTATTCTGTTATCTAGGAACTCTTCAATCCAATCACACTGTTGGTCTGATAGTCCATATGCTCTTACTTTGTTCATTAATCGACTGTGGGTAACTGTATCGAATGCCCTGCAGAAGTCAAGAAACACTGCATATACCTGGGAACCCGTGTCTATGGCCCTCTTGAGTCTCGTGGACGAATAGCGCGAGCTGGGTTTCACACGATCGTCGTTTTCGAAACCCATGCTGATTCCTACAGAGTAGATTTCTAGTCTCCAGAAAAGTCATTATACTCGAACATAATACGTGTTCCAAAATTCTACAACTGATAGAGATATAGGTCTATAGTGCTGTACATCTGTTCGACGTCCCTTCTTAAAAATCCTTTGGAACGCTACACTCTTCTAGAAACCTACGGTACACCGCTGCAAGAAAGGGTTCAAGTCCCTTCGCGTACTCTGTGTAAAACTGAACTGGTATCCCATCAGGTCCAGCGGCCTTTCCTCTTTTGAGCGATTTTAATTGTTTCTCTATCCCTCTGTCGTCTATTTCGATATCTACCATTTTGTTATCTGTGCGACAATCTAGAGAAGGAACTACAGTGCAGTCTTCCTCTGTGAAACAGCTTTGGAAAGAGACACTTTGTATTTCGGCCTTTAGTCTGTCATCCTCTGTTTCAGTACCATTTTGGTCACAGAGTGTCTGGACATTTTGTTTTGATCCATCTACCGCTTTCACATAAGACCAAAATTTCTTACGATTTTCTGCCAAGTCAGTACATAGAACTTTACTTTCGAATTCATTGAACGCCTCTCGCATAGCCCTCCTCACACTACATTTCGCTTCGCGTAATTTTCGTTTGCTGTGAAGTTCCCTTTGCTTCCGCATCAGTTTTCTAACTCGGTTGTTGTACCACGGTGGCTCTTTTCCATCTCTTACGATCTTGCTTGGCACATACTCATCTAACACATATTGTACGATGGTTTTGAATTTTGTCCACTGATCCTCAACACGATCTGTGCTTGAGACTAAACTTTTGTGTTGAGTTATCAGGTACTCTGAAATCTACTTTTTGTCACTTTTGCTAAACAGAAAAATCTTCCTACCTTTTTTAATATTTCTATTTACGGCTGAAATCATCGATGCAGTAACCGCTTTACGATCGCTGATTCCCTGTTCTGCGTTCACTGTTTCAAATAGTTCAGGTCTGTTTGTTACCAGAAAGTCTAATATGTTATCGCCACGAGTTGGTTCTCTGTTTAACTGCTCAAGGTAGTTTTCAGATAAAGCACTTTAAAAAAATTCACTGGATTCTTTGTCCCTGCTACCCCTTATGAACGTTTGAGTCTTCCAGTCTATATCCGGCAAATTAAAATGTCCACCCAGAACTATAACATGATGGGGAAATCTACTCGAAATATTTTCCAAATTATCCTTTTGGTGCTAAGCCACAACAGTTGCTGTGCCTGGGGGCCTATAGAGACATCCAGTTACCATGTCTGGGCCTGCTTTAACCGTGACCTTCACCCAAATTATTTTACATTTCGGATCTCCGTCAATTTCCTTCGATACTATTGGACTTCTTATCGCTACAAATATGCCTCCCCCTTCACTGTCCAGCCTGTCTCTGCGGTATACATTCCAATCTGAGTTTAGAATTTCATTACTGTTTACATCTGGTTACAGCCACCTTTCTGTCCCTAGTACTATGTGGACATTGTGACCGTTTATTAATGAGAGCAGTTCCGGGACCTATCTATAGACTCTCCTGCAGTTTGCTATTAGCAGATTGATATTGTTATTGCTTGTGTTCTTGAGCGGTTTAAAGGCCATCTTTCAGGAACTGAGCCACAACCAACAGGTCTATTTGCTAAGTACCAACGCAAAAAATCAATTTCAGTGACCTTGTCCCTGTTTAAGAGGGAGTCAGCTCATGGCTTCAAAACTCCTCATCCAATTTTCACTCATCAAACCAATGGACTGTTCCAGAGGCACTCGGCTCTGTTTAAGATGATAGGGGACATAGGAAGCCTGCCATACACAAAATCCCGTGTTACTGTGGGAAGGCTTGCATCGGCCGTTCGATTTGCATAGTTCAGGAGAGAAACGTGGAACTCCAAGGTTACATGATGGTACAACAGCCTAAAATACCCGCGGTAGCGGACCTTTGTTTAAACATAGGAGAAAATTTCACGAGACTCTGACAACTACAAGCCCTTTCGAGTTTTGGAATGGTCTTTAGAAAGAAGCAATTGATGTTAGGTAGGTATATAATTTGATTGATAAAGACAACGATTTCCCTCTTAGCAGGACGTGTAACCCTGTTCTACCTCGCATCAGAACCCATCACTCTTCGGTACAGCATGCCGGAGTGCTCGAAGATGTTCTTGGAGTGCGTTATGTCATTGGCGCCGGTGCTCTGCTTGGGGCGGCACCACCAGCCCAGTCTTGGGGTGGAGCAAGTGTGGTTGGTGGAGTTAAGTGTGATGGGTAGCGCATGTGCCGTGTACAGTATGGACGCTTATATAGGATGACGATCTGCACTCTTGGAGTCTGTTTTCAGAGGGGGTCTCAGCAGCAGTAATATTTTTTCTGAAGATAGCCAACAGATGGATCACCGAAATATGATGTTGATTCTAGTATCCGGCAGGAGGCTCGAGAAAAATACCAAGAAATATTACACCGGGAAAGGCTACGAAGTCATCAATACATCTTTAGGCTGTAAAAAATACAAAACAGTATCGTGCTTCTTGAAGCTAGTATGTCGCTCTAAACTACACTGACGGAAAGAAATTGCAACATCAAAAAATGTTTTGCGTAGAGTAATGAAATTCCGGGAATATATTTATCTAGGTAATACATTTAAGTGATTAACATGGCAAGATCGCAGGTTAATGTAAGTAGGAGATAAGCCATTGCAAATGTGAAAAGCTGGTCCCTTAATAATCGGTGTAACCGCCAGTATGTTGAATGCAAGCATGCAAACGTGGATGCATTGTGTCATACAGGTGCCGGATGTCAGTTTGTGGGATGGAGTGCCACCTCTGTTGCACCTGATCGGGCAATACCGTAATGGTTAATGCTGCTTGTGTTTGACTCCGGAGTTGTCATCTGATGAGGTCCCATACGTGCACAACTGTAGACAGTCCTGGTGATCTAACAGGCCAACGAAACTTGTCGGCACTCTGTAGCGCATTTTGGGCAACAACAGCGGTATGCAGTTGAGAGTTATCTAGTTGGGAAACATCACCTGCAGTGCTGTTCAGGAATGGCAGCAAACAGACCGAATCACCAGACTGACGAACAAATCTGCAGTCATGGTGCGTTGGTTAACCACAAGAGAGCTCCTTCAGTTATACGAAATCGCACCCTAGACTCCTGGTATAGGCCCAGTGTATCTAGTACGCAGTCAGGCTGGTTGTAGGTCCTCAAATGGACTGTTTCTAATCAACACATGGCCATCATTAACATGACACACCTACACCCAGCCCTCCATTGATATCACGATTTGCACCACTGAAGACGAGAATGGTGGTGCTTTGAGGTCAGTGGTATGCACACTACAGGGCTTCTGACTGGGAACTGTCCTTGAAGTAACAGATTCGTTACACTTCGTTGAGTCACTGTGGCGACCACTCACGCTCAGACTGCTGCTACAGATGCGCCATGCAGTGCCAGAGCCCTAAGTCGAACACGATGGTCTTCCCTCACGTGGGTGACACTTGGCTGTCCGGCATCTTTCGATTTTTCATTCTCGTGACCACCTCTGCCAGCGATCATGTACAGTGGCTACATTATTGCCTAGTCATTCTGTAATGTCGGAGAAAGAACATCTAGCTTCCCATATACCTATTATACTAGCCCGTTCAAACTCAGTGAGGTGCTGATACTGCCGTTTTTAGGGGACCACAACGTGGTTCAGATTTTCGGGTTTCATCATATTTCTACAGTTTAATTTTTTATCTAAGTACACTGAAAAGGATTTCCTGAAAAAAAAAAATTTCGGCCATTTAAAGAGCATTTTCCTGCCACGTGTGTTTATATGCCACTCCCACTTTTCTGTCACCCACTTTTCTGCATACATTTTAGATCATTATATGCCGTACATTGCACGTTAGGGATTCTTTTAACTCCCGATTGTGTTGGCTATCATTGGAATGCAACGGTCGGTATTCTTTTGTTTCTGCTGTTTGTGAACAACACGCTTTCAAATACGCGGCTAGTTTTGTTCAAGTGCGATTGGGAGTAGTTGTTGTACTTACGTTTGCAGTGCTTGTTTAGAAATGTACTCACCTCTTTCACAGCTGTTTATATAGAAGCTCCTGCAAGTTAAGCCTGTACGTAACGTTCTCTACTGATTATAAGCCATGTCATGGATTGTGTCCATCAGGAGGAAATTTGTGGCGCAATTACAATGGGGCTCAGGCAACAGTAGAATCTTATTATCACCAGCATTCTCTTCCTGCTGCTGTTATTACAGCAATTTAACCTATTTTCAGAGACTTGGCTCATCCTGACCTTCTGAGGAAATATCTGCATGGACAGACACAGAACCCAAATGAATGTTTCAACAGCATAATTTGGCACCGCCTTCCTAAAACTGTATTTGTAGGCATACATACAATGCAACTAGGAGTTTATGATGCCGTTATTACATTCAATTGTGGTAATATTGGAAAGTGTTGGGTACTGAAAAAGCTGGGAATTAATCCTCGTGATAATATGATCACTGGGCTGCAACACTGCGATAAAATAAGGATAGCCGTTGCAGACAGGTCTGCATCTAATATGGCCAACAAAGTAAGACAAACATCCAGGAAGGTGAAAAGGAAATTGGAAGACCTGTTAGAGGAAAAAGAAGGGCCATCAAATGTAGCAAGACAGTTTTAATTAATTGTAAATTTCAGAAGTTTCTTCCTTAAAGTCAGTTTCCCGTAAACTAAAATTTTCAGATAAATGAATGAAATTTTCAGGGACCCTGCATAAAATAAAAAAAAAAAACACCTCTGGTACTACATTCATTAATATTCCCCGATTAGGAAGTTCACAAAAAATATTTTCTGCAGAAAAACTTAAATTTTTTTGTTAATAAATTTAAAAAAGTATTTCTTAAAAACTATAAAAGGGATAAAGTGGATGCTACTATAGTTTATTAGAATCATGTAACATACAGTAAAAATATTAAGGTCCTGCATCAAATGGATTTTTTTCAGAAATGGGTCAAATACTTGCCTAAATTAACATGGGTTAGATAGGCAGGCGTTCTCGACTAATATCAGCTCACCACGTCCGATATGAAAGGTGACTACCACTGACGACTGCTGCAGCGTGTATTTAAAGCAAACCTAATTTCACATTTACAGGCAGTTGCACGGTTGTAGCGAGACCGCCAAACTTCTTTTGGACAAAAGTCAAAATATATGCCACTGCCTTCAGTAAAGAACTTTCAAGCTTGTTTTAATTATGCGTTTCAAACACATGGAAAAATGAATTTGATTTAGTTAAGTATTTAAATAATCCTTGAATAAATTAAGCGCTCAGAAAACTAACTTAGCTTTACATATTAATTCGTTTATATTCGTCGTTGTTATTAAAATCTTGACAATATGAAGGATAACGGTATAGTACAAAGGGATACTTTATGTGAAATCTTTAGCAAGGTCAAATCCAACACAGAATTTAAGTAGGTCTTCGAATGTGTTGCAGTAACTCACCAAAGTTTTTCTAGGATTGTGAAACTATTTGCTGAGTTAACTGACGGATCTGTGATCTGTCATGCCGCTTTACTTCTATCATCGCTAATCTCATAGTTGCGTCAGAAACATTGCCTCTTTCAGTTTCCTTTTTATAATTTTGACCCATCCTTAAAACTAAACTGCAGAAGAAAAAAACCATGAGTACTTTCGAAGAACAAGAACATTTGATACTTGAAAATATAGTTCCTGCAGTGTACAGTAAGCAATATTTTCATATTTGTGTTACAATCATTTTAGTAGAGTGCATGAACACAACTTATGGGATTGAGGAAAAAAGGAAAAAAAAAATTCAATCAGCGCAAAAATTTTACCAGTTTAAAATAAATTTAGAACACAATTTACTTGCGTAAAAATTGTACTGGATATGACCTAGACTACGTTTCACCTATTAAACCTAATTAGAGTACTTACGAAAAGGCAGAGTGGCAGGTTGGCCACGCAGCCGACGTACTACTATTTAAGTGGGACCGTGTATACTATTGCCAAGTTGTAATTATTTAGTTTGTTTACGAATACTTTTTAAACTTTAATCGCCTTTCACGGTGTCAAAATAATCCTTAACCTCAGAACTTACTTACTTCTTTAGTAAGAGCTTGTTTCCGGCCGGAGTGGCTGAGCGGTTCTATGCGCTACAGTCTGGAGCCGCACGACCGCTAAGGTCGCAGGTTCGAATCCTGCCTCGGGCATGGATGTGTGCGATGTCCTTAGGTTAGTTAGGTTTAAGTAGTTCTAAGTTCTAGGGGACTGATGACCTCAGAAGTTAAGTCCCATAGTGCTCAGAGCCTTTTTTTTAAGAGCGTTGTTTTGGAGTACGCAACAAAATTATGGAGCAAGCTTAATCTTTCTCACTCTCAAGTTAACGAAAAATGCGTATCCTCCCTCCCTAGACAATCTAAATGTACTGACACATTTGTACATTTGTGCAAAGACGACATATTATTGCCACGAACCTCTTTGGTCGGTGACGAAATCTAATGGCTGTTTAAAGATTGTGGACATCGGATCTCTGTGACCAATGCGCCCAAGCCTTCCCTTCCTCATGTATGGTTCGTGAGCCCTCGCTCACAATCTGAATGCATTGAGGCGGTTGTGGAAAGACCATGGTATTGTTGCCACCAACCTCCTTTGTCAGTGACGTATTCTAACCGTTGTTTAACGAATCCGGACATGGTACCCCCATGACCAGTGCGTCCTGGTCTTGCTTACTTCA
Source organism: Schistocerca gregaria (assembly GCF_023897955.1). Classification (NCBI taxonomy): domain Eukaryota; kingdom Metazoa; phylum Arthropoda; class Insecta; order Orthoptera; family Acrididae; genus Schistocerca; species Schistocerca gregaria. The sequence goes on from NC_064923.1 coordinate 425,375,036, forward strand.
GGTATGGTTCGTATGTTTATTATTATGACGGTTGTAAGTGCTTCTAAGTGTCAATATTGCTGTGTGCGCAGACCATATACACTCCTGGAAATGGAAAAAAGAACACATTGACATCGGTGTGTCAGACCCACCATACTTGCTCCGGACACTGCGAGAGGGCTGTACAAGCAATGATCACACACACGCCACAGCGGACACACCAGGAACCGCGGTGTTGGCCGTCGAATGGCGCTAGCTGCGCAGCATTTGTGCACCGCCGCCGTCAGTGTCAGCCAGTTTGCCGTGGCATAAGGAGCTCCATCGCAGTCTTTAACACTGGTAGAATGCCGCGACAGCGTGGATGTGAACCGTATGTGCAGTTGACGGACTTTGAGCGAGGGCGTATAGTGGGCATGCGGGAGGCCGGGTGGACGTACCGCCGAATTGCTCAACACGTGGGGCGTGAGGTCTCCACAGTACATCGATGTTGTCGCCAGTGGTCGGCGGTAGGTTCACGTGCCCGTCGACCTGGGACCGGACCGCAGCGACGCACGGATGCACGCCAAGACCGTAGGACCCTACTCAGTGCCGTAGGGGACCGCACCGCCTCCTTCCCAGCAAATTAGCGACACTGTTGCTCCTGGGGTATCGGCGAGGACCATTCGCAACCGTCTCCATGAAGCTGGGCTACGGTCCCGCACACCGTTAGGCCGTCTTCCGCTCACGCCCCAACATCGTGTAGCCCGCCTCCAGTGGTGTCGCGACAGGCGTGAATGGAGGGACGAATGGAGAAGTGTCGTCTTCAGCGATGAGAGTCGCTTGTGCCTTGGTGCCAATGATGGTCGTATGCGTGTTTGGCGCCGTGCAGGTGAGCGCCACAATCAGGACTGCATACGACCGAGGCACACAGGGCCAACACCCGGCATCATGGTGTGGGGAGCGATCTCCTACACTGGCCGTACACCTCTGGTGATCGTCGAGGGGACACTGAATAGTGCACGGTACATCCAAACCGTCATCCAACCCATTGTTCTACCATTCCTAGACCGGCAAGGGAACTTCCTGTTCCAACAGGACAATGCACGTCCGCATGTATCCCGTGCCACCCAACGTCCTCTAGAAGGTGTAAGTCAACTACCCTGCCCAGCAAGATCTCCGGATCTGTTCCCCATTGAGCATGTTTGGGACTGGATGATACGTCGTCTCACGCGGTCTGCACGTCCAGCACGAACGCTGGTCCAACTGAGGCGCCAGGTGGAAATGGCATGGCAAGCCGTTCCACAGGACTACATCCAGCATCTCTACGATCGTCTTCATGGGAGAATATCAGCCTGCATTGCTGCGAAAGGTGGATATACACTGTACTAGTGCTGACATTGTGCATGCTCTGTTGCCTGTGTCTATGTGCCTGTGGTTCTGTCAGTGTGATCATGTGATGTATCTGACCCCAGGAATGTGTCAATAAAGTTTCCTCTTCCTGGGACAATGAATTCACGGTGTTCTTATTTCAATTTCCAGGAGTGTAGTGGTTCAAATGGCTCTGAGCACTATGGGACCTAACTTCTGAGGTCAGCAGTCCCCTAGAACGTAGAACTACTTAAACCTAACTAACCTAAGGCCATCACACACATCCATGCCCGAGGCAGGATTCGAACCTGCGACCGTAGCGTTCGCGCGGTTCCAGACTGTAGCGCCTAGAACAGCTCGGCCACCCCGGCCGGTGGCCATGTAGTGTTTTCCTAATATCCAATCGAACGTAGCTCTGTAATTTCTCTCTGTGGAACGGGCCGAACATCAGACAGGTTGGAACCAAATTAACTGTTTTGTTAGTAGCAGTATGTTTTCCAATAAGAGCAGAAAATTATCTTGTAAGAACTACAGATATTTGTGGCTCTTCTGTATCCCATCAGTACTACAGGGATCAAACACTGACAGACTAAGGTCATTATCTCTTCATTCCTCTGAGAAGGCATGGACGTTTATCTGACCAGCAGTGCATATTACGAAGATAAATTTTCCCATAGTTGTGAACTATACCACTTGCCATACATGAAAATCAGATCCATTTTTTCGACAGTTGCAGAGAAGATCATCCAGTAAACATTTTTCCTTTCTTTTATAGCCTTTAATATACAGGACTTCTCAAACCTTCTGGGTCAAACTGAAACGGTGGGTGTACAAATGATTGTGTTGTGGTAGGAGACCAATGGTCGGAAATTCTCATCTACTGTGTTATGAACATACGCAGCGTACAACGCATACCAGCATCGTACCTACTGTCCCTGATGTCAATTGTCCATTGCATCAGATAGACTGTGATGTGAGCATGGTGAGATGTGTTACTGTGTATACTGCATGATGCGTAGTCACCAGGGATCTTCGAGAGAGTGCGACAGAACTTGTTGCACCGTTGCCAAGCATGCATTGAGACTGGCGGTTGTCACTTCGGACAATCATATTAGCTCCATTGTTGTTATGCGGTGTACGCTGTGTATGCCCATAAAACAACAAATATGCATTTCAGACCGTTGGTTCCCTATATCAATATAATTGTTTGTGAGCCTGTTTCTATTTGACCCGAATGGTTTAAGATAGGCCTTTCAGTTTCTTCAAATATGATTTTTTTATGGACGTGTGCGAGGTTTTGAACAATTTTGATAGATGGCAGAGCCGTAGTGAACCATGAAATTGGCATCTATGCAAGACACTCGTTACAAGGAAGTGAACTGAATTCTTGGCTGCAGAAAAAACTACTAATTGGGTCTACAGTGTCGGTGAGCACTGGAAGTCAATGTCTATTGACCGAGATTCTTCGATAATCAAAGGTGTGCACAAGATGGGTCCATGAGTGCTCACAACAGACCAGTACAGTAAGGTCATGGGCTAGCGATATCCACATATACTGATGGCGGTAGTATCGCGTAAACAAAGCACAGAAGGTCAGCGCATTGGCGGAGCTGTCATTTGTACTCAGGTGATTCATGTGGAAAGGTTTCCGTCGTGCTTCTCGGCGCACGACGGCAGTTAACTGACTTTGAACGCGGAACGGTAGTTGGATCTAGAGGCATCGGACATTCTGTTTTGCAAGTCGTTATGGAATTCAATATTCCGACATCCACAACGTCAAGAGTGTGATGATAATACCAATCTTCAGGCATTACCTCTCACCACGGACAACACAGTGGCCGACAGACTTCACTTAACGACCGAGAGCAGCGGTGTTTGCTTTGAATTGTCAGTGCGAACAAACAAGCAACACACCGTAAAATAACGGCAGAAATTGACTTTGAACGTAAGACGAACATACCCCTTAGGTCACTGCAGTGAAAACTGGCGTTAGTGGACTACGGGGGCTGACGATCGTCTCGAATAGTTTTGTTAACCACACAACACCTTCTGCAGCGCCTCTCATAGGCTCGTGACCGTATCTGTTGCACTCTAGACGACTGGAAAACAGGTGCCTGGTCAGATGAGTCTCGCTTTCAGTCGATAAGAGCTGATGTTAAGGTTCGATTGTGGCGCAGACTCTATGAAGCCATGAACCCAAACCGTCAACAAACCACTGTGTAATCTGGAGATGGATCCATAATGATGTGGGCTGTGTTCACGTGAAGTGGTCTGGGTCCTCTGGTCCAGCCGAACTGTTCATTCAGTAAAAATGGATATGTTCGGCTACTTTGAGACCATTTACACCACTCATGGACTTCATGTTCCCAAACAACGATGGAATTTTTATGGATGACAATGCGCCATGTCGCCGGGCCACAATTGTTCGTTATTGGTTTGAAGAACTTTCTGGACAATTCGAGGGAATGATTTGGCCACTCAGGTAGCCCGACATGAATCTCATTGAATATTTGTGGGAGATCATCGAGAGTGCATAAAATTCAGTACTGCTAACACTTTCGAAATTATGGATATCTATGGAGACAACAAGGCTCACTGTTTCTGAATGGGACTTTCAGCGGCTTATTGACTCCATGTTAGGAGGTATCCCATTAACTGTATCATTTCACTGTATAATCAAAGAAACGCTATTTCATCTGGTTTGCTAGAACAGTTTACACGAATAGAGACTGGAACTGTTAAAAGTGCCAAAACGTTGGTGCATCACTTTTAGCGGGAAAGGCTGACGCAGTTATTGGAGTAGCACCACCCGCAATCACTAAAAGAAGAAGAAATTCAGGGCAGATCTCTCTGTTGTAAAAGCCATCATGACGCTCATTTGATGCACACGTGCCCAGTTTTAAGGTTTTCCTGGAAGATTTACGAATTTTGGGGTAGACTTCCGGTTTTCCGGGTGAACATGGTTTTTTTCCTGATTTTCATGTCCTGGGCTTGTTCTCACCATCTGCATTCGTATCGCATTTCAGTTTTGGCTTTAGGTAATAGCTCCTGTTCTGAGATGCGAGTGTTTGAAATTCGACTTAAAGTCGACCGATTATATTATCGATAATCCTTTCTCGCAGAATATCACTGCACTTTTGACTATAACTCTGTGTGTTCGGAACACCGCCAGCGAAAGTCGATCGAACGTTCTGTCGATAATCACATCTAACAGATTATCGTTGCATACTCTTTGTGTTTCGACTGCATGTTAGAGGGAAAGCATTGTTTACGCTTTGTTTTATGCGGTGTTTGCTATATATCTGTACGTTCTGGTATTCGTGCAATTATGCGACGAATTTTTGTGCGATTTAGTGTTTTCGTGATGAGTTCAACTGAGAAACGATAGCATCAGTCTTTTGGGGATGAATATTCTGCTGAATTTCCGTGTATTATGCGATCGCGGAAAGGTGATATATTCGTACTCTGTTCCATGTGTTCGTGTGATATAAACATTGCTTATGAAGGAAGAACTGAATTAATAAATAATACTAAATCCGTTCAATACGTATCCATTACCAAAATGAAAAAGGAAAATATATTAATTTTTTCCCTTTCGTAGAGCCCAGCTTGATGTTATAACAGCAGAATGTATATTCACTTCATGTTTAATTCAACATAATTTTCTGTTAGCTGCTGGTGCTCTTGCTGGTGCCCTTCTTAAGAATACGTTCTCTGGTTCCGAAATCGCAAAAAGATACGGTTGTGGTCTGCAAACACTTAACATATTTTGAAAGAAATGGCTACAGATTCAAGAAATGAATTCATTAGTTGCATGCAACGTAAACAATTTACTTTGGTTATAGAGGGGAGCAATGACAGTGATGATATCCTTTAGTCGTCACATGTTTTGACGAAAAGCAGGAAAATATAGTTACTTCGGTGCTGTCTGTCCCAGCCTTTCTGGGTGATCCAGTTGGACATAATATTGGGAATTTGTTCATTTCACAGTTGGAGTATTACAAAATACCAACTGAAAATTATGTGCCGTTCTGTTCAGACAATGGTCCACTCGTGAGGAAAGGAAAACGGGGTTGCCGCTGTTTTAAGGGAAGCACAGCCGTATGTCTTTGTGCTGGCTTGCTCATGTCAATTGATTAACTTGTCAGCTGAGAAAGGTGCATGCAGATTGCCCGTTAAGACTGATGAACGTTTAGTCTACATTTTCTATTATTTAGATAAGAGTTGCAAGAGGAAGGAACGCCCCAAGAAGTTCCAAGAGCTTCACTACAAGGAAACTAAGAAAATTTTAAAACATGTCTGCACAAGCCTGCCGGAAAATCTGACACTCGTGTGCTGAATAACTACAACAACATTCAAACCTGTGAAGAAAAACTGTTTACGTTTCCCTTTTCAGACTTGAAAAAAGCATACTGTCCTTTCCCCTGTACTGTCATTCCTGTATTTGAGTATCTAAGTTCTGTATTTCAGAGAGCTTACCCTCAAATTCATCTGTTAGAAATAATGACGAATGTATTACAGCAGCTTCTTTCCAGGTTTGTTATACCTAATTTTACAAAGAATTACCTGTTACAGAAAGTTCAGTACCATCTTGTTGAGAACCAGAGAGATAATGATGATTCAGCTATTGACGTTCAAAACAATGAATTTGGTGAAGAAACTTGATGATAAAGACAAATCAACATTCTTTTCGTCTGTCAGGGCTTACATCTGCTCTGCATTTGGTTAGAACATGAACATGTTTCTCCTCACTGATGAAGTACTGAAGCATGTAAAGGTTACAGAAGTTGCCAAAATTGAGGATACCAAGTTGGTTCTGCAGAATTTCTTGTAGGAGGGTTTCCATCACTGCTGCCAAGGAAAGGAAGTGAATCAGCTGAGGACGAAATTAAAGTGCTTCAGAGCGAATTTGTGATCCTGCAGGTACTCTGGTACTGTTGAGAGCGAGAACTTGATAGATGATACCGAATGGGTTCGGTTGATGAGCATTAGTGGAGCAGATGGTGTTCCTAAGTACGATAGGTTATACAGGCTAATGCTTTCTGTTTTGACTCCAACGTACAGCAGTGATGGGTGTGAGAGTGTGTTCAGCTTGATGAAGAAGAATTGCAATCAGTTTTCTCCACGTCAAATGAAACTATGGGATCAATGTTACACGAATAGCTTTCTTTCAGAATTTCTGAAGAAAGCGAAGAAAGCTACTCATCTTCTCTCCTCTGCAACCTGTGTTGGAATATAATCAGTGTTCTGTGAACGTGACAAAATTTTGTAAATAAGTGTAAATAAATGTTCAGTTTAGTAGCTTTGACAGTGTCGTTCATATTGTGGCTTGCAAGAGCAAGTGCAAAAAAGCTTATTTTTGTGTAGTGTGGAACTGTTCCCAGTGTTAAGTGACGACCAATGAACACTCATCAGCAAGTATGTTGTGTAAATACCTAACTTCAGAGTTCGAAAATAGTGATCTTAAAATATAGCGTTCATTACATGTGTTAACATTATGAGGTTCATTCAGATGAAATTGGTCAGTGCGTCTATCTTTGCCTTACACATAGGGTGGCACCATGTAACTGTGGTTATGGTGGCGTATTGTATTCGTAGAGAGACCGACGCGTGCGCACCGTTTGATTTTGCATAACGCCAGTGTGGTTTCAAGCGGTAGAGAAGGTAGTCACACAAGTTATCGTCCACTACCGAACATACAGGCGAGTAAGCAGGAATAATGAAGAGTGGCTCGAGTTTTGGCGGCCGAGGGAGTTGGACGTCGTGAAATGTATCGACGGATGAAGGCTGTGTACGGTGGGTACAGTCTGAGTTGTTCAAGTGTTGTGGAAAGGCGCAAATGATTCATTGAGAGGCGTGGGTCACTGGAAGACGATGCTCGTCCTGGACAGCCTCATGTTATCACACTGGAAAGGATGCGGAAATGAATAACCACAGAATCATCGAGGATGAGATCCATCGGTTACTGGGTATTAGGGAGGGCAACGGACGATGAAGTGTGTGACTGGGCCCAGGCCTGGAGCCGACAGCAGCCTTCTGGCTTCTTCAAGGATGGAATCGACTGGCTACTGTCGCAATGGGATAAATGTGACAACAGTTTTGGTGATTATTTTTGAGAATGTGTGCAGCGTATAGTTACATTTTCGAGTTAATAAAATAGTTACCGCTACTTTACCTTAGTGACCGGGTTCCATTTGTATGTCTCTTATATTTGTGATATCTTTCTGTGTAGTTTTCTCTGGCTATGTTTGAACACCTTGCGCCGGTTCTAGGCGCTACAGTCTGGAACCGTGCGACCGCTACGGTCGCAGGTTCGAATCCTGCCTCGGGAATGGATGTGTGTGATGTCCTTAGGTTAGTTAGGTTTAAGTAGATCTAAGTTCTAGGGGACTGATGACCTCAGAAGTTAAGTCCCATAGTGCTCAGAGCCATTTGAACCATTTGAACACCTTGCGACGCATGAACGCGTTAAATTTTGGAGATTTTGGATCTTTTGGATTTCTGTTTTTGAATATTGGCAGGTGTGGATGGTGTCATTCTGCATATAAATTAACATATTCCACAACCCATCCGACATCAAACTGCAGCAGCCAGTTTACGGCGTATAGCGTAGCGTGCTTTGTATTTTCCCACTTTTCGAGTTCCATTCTCGAATGGTATACGAGAAGTACGTCTTCTGTCTAATTTTAGCTTCGTAGTGTTTTCACGATAAAGGCTATACGTAGAAGGAAGTAATTCATTGGTTAACCCTCCTGGGAACTTACACTATCAGAATTTTAACAGTAAATCACACCATACCACTGTAGTTGTGTAAGCACTCCTGCGACGCTTTCGCTCTTCGTAAATGGGTTGTAACGGAACCCGCTGCTCTTCTTTGGACCTTCCCTATTTGCTCTACCAGTCCTATCTCCTGAAAAATTCCAGAGTGAAAAATAATATTCAACTATTATCGTAAGGTACCTCCTCTGTGTGGACTACATTTCCTGAGGACTGTCCATTGAAGTTCAGTCTGGATTCTGCTTTATCTGGGATTAGTTTTTTGTCATCATTCTATACGCAGTCGCTCTGTACACATACTTCCAGACATATTATGGATGTAAGAACTTCCACTTATGGCACTACAATTATTTAATCATACAGTCCAGTAACACTCCACTAGATTGCGGCTGAAGTTACTTTTACGTCTGAAGATGTCCTTTGAGAATAACAAGCAGTGTTCTGTTTTCTAGAACCTGCTCAATCCAGTCACACAGCTGCTTTTTCATTATGCAGCAGCGCAGAACTCTATCGAATGTTCTGGAGGTCATGGAACACGGTATCTACCCGGGCGCCGGTATCTGCTGCTTTTTGCATCTCTTTAGTTTGTCAGCTAAAAACTCTTCAGTTTAGTCACCAGCTGCTCGGATATTCCGTATGCTTGTAGTTTGTTTCTTAGTCACCGCTGCATAACTGTACCAAACGTCTTCTGGAAGTTAAGAAACTCAGCATCAACTTGGATTGTCTTGCCAAAAGGCTCAACGAATAATTCAGAGGCATACATAAAGATTCTGCATAAACTTAAGAACAATATAGTTGAGACCTGAAACCTCGTAGTACGCAGGCGACCATGGTTATATCGTAGCTGAAAAGGTCGCTTCAAAAAAGTCTTACAGCCAGTGAAAAATGACTGTATTGATAAAATTGCTCACTTTACAAGTTTCGGATTTTTTTCCATCAGGCATCCAAAGGCACAAATATTCCAGGAGACGAGCGTCACTAGATGTATATATAACGTAAGCAGACAGACTACTGAGTAGTGCACTTGAATATCTGATGATGGCAAAAAAATCGAGACGCATCAAGTGAGCGATTTTAATAATAAAGTCATTTTTCACCATCTGTATAACTTTTTTGAAGCGACCTATTCCGCTCTAATACAGTACTACATTTTAAACCGCCCGCAGCTCGTGGTCTAGTGGCTAGCGTTGCTGCCTCTGGATCACGGGGTCTCAGCTTCGATTCTCGCCAAATTTGGGGATTTTCTCCGCCCAGGAACTGGGAGCTTTTACCGTCCTCAGCATTTCGACATCATTCGGGAAAGTGACGAAACTGGACAGTGCAAAGATTAGGAATTTGTACGAACGCTGATAACCTCGCAGTTAAGGGCCCCGCAAACCAAATATCATCATCACCAAACCCAGAAACCTTTGCCGACGTGTTTCTAAGGAAATCTTGTTTCATACCGGCATGCGCGCCCACACACACGTCTGAGAAACCGGGATACATCGCCAAATTGAGTTCAACATCATTGACTCATTCACCCTATAGCTCAGACCTGGTCTCTCGGACTTGTAACTGTTGAAGCCCCAGTTTAATATTCTATACGAAATGTTCAAATGTATTTTAATGTAAAGTTATTGTTTTCACCGTGCAAATGTATATTTTTTAAGCAGTTTTGGTAGTTAGTTCGTGTCATAAAATAATTACCGTATCTAAAGTGAACAGAATAAATCAAGAAACAAGTCTTGTATCAATATTATCCCTATATATGGTCAACCATGGACTTAGATGAAGTGTGGTGGTTTGCGTGCCTCGACGATAAATGTAGCAGTGCGTAAGGTGCAACGTCAACGGGTGGGTGTCTTTGGAGAACCTGGACTAAACCTGTGTAGTATCCTTGTTTCCAAGGCAACACGGTACGTCATCGCATCGCCTTTGGTTTAGTTGTCAAAGGAAGTGGAGGCCAGGCGAAATGTACCGCCACAAGCCATGCGCTATATAGGGGCTAGCATAGATTGTTTGAAGATGAAGAAGTGAAGTCATAGCTTCTGTGTTAGAAAGGACTCTTAATTGGTGCCAGATGTCTGTGAGGTCACCTTGATTTCCTCTTTTCCCCATAACGTGTCCATTACGAACATCCTGAATGCAGATGTGGTCCACTGAATTCCTCCAGTAGATATCAACTGTAGGATTTCAAATAACTTTATACGATTCTGTAAGTTACACGTGAGTTTCTAGTGAAATTATGTAACTCCGCCATTGAGTGTCTTAGCTAGAGTGTTACCATCTTGAGTCTGTCAGAACAGGTGACATTTCGCTATAGTGTTAAAAATTTTTGTGACCAGGGATTAACAGTACAAGGCAATGTTTCTAAATACTGAATTCAGTGTATTTTTTTCTGTTGTGTGTATAGAAGCCGAAATAAAGTGTTCGTCCTCGTACCTGCACTAGAGGTAAAGACATCCCTGGATCGAAATGCTCCACTCTCAGGTAGGCGAGCACTTGTTCCTATTACTGGGGAGCCAGTGAATCAACAAGTAGCGCTCCACGGTTATACGTTTTCCATTATTCAGTGTCATACCCGTGGCGGACAGAGATGTATGCTTTCGTCAACATCCTGTGATGGAATTTATTGCAGGCTCAGAGCAGTCCGCAGCGGATGCTACATGAGAGATTTGTTGCGCAAACTGCGAATCGTGTGCGGGGCTATTGCTATGAGGAACAACGCAGACACGTGCCACTATAGTCCTGCTGCTGGAAAATATGATTCGCAGACCCTGCTGAAGACGTTCTTCAATATCCCCAAAACCAATACACGCGAAGTGATGGTATGCTGTTTATTCGAACTCTTATCCAATAGATTTCCAATCAAGGTAAATACCCTGTGTGGTTCAATGACATAGTAATACACAAACATTTATAAGATTCAGCACGGTACACTATAGGGAAACGTTCCCTACTCTGATAGACTCAAGATGGTAACACTGTAGCTAAGACACTCAATGATAGAGTTACATAATTTCACTAGAAACTCACGTATAACTTACAGAATCGTATAAAGTTATTTTAAATCCAACAGTTGATATCTACTGGAGGAATTCAGTGGGCCACATCTGCATTCAGGATGTTCGTAATGGATACGTTATGGAGAAAAGAGGAAACTCACGGTGACGTGACAAGACACCTGCCACCCATTAAGAGTCCTTTGTAACACAGAAGGTATGACTTTCCTTCTTCATCTACAAACAAACTATGCTACTCCCTGTATAGCGCATGGCTTGTGGCGGTACATTTCGCCTGTCCTCCACTTCCTTTAACAACTAGAACCCAAAGACTATGTGATGCCGTACCGGGTGGCCTTGTGAACAAGGATATTACCCAGGTTTAGTCTGGCCTCTCCATAGAATCCTACCCGTTGTGGTTTGCAACGCTTATATTTATCATCTTGTGAACAAGGGTATTACCCAGGTTTAGTCTGGCCTCTCCATAGAAACCTACCCGTTGTGGTTTGCAACGCTTATATTTATTATCATTGACGCACGGAAGCCACCATACTTCAGCTGTGTCTATAGTTCACAGTATACAGTGATAACATTGATAGAAGACTTGTTTCTTAATTTATTCTATTCACTTTGGATACAGTAATTATTTTCTAGCGAGAACTAACTACTATTTTTGTTTTAGACATATACGGCTGCACAGCGAAAACAATAACTTTACATTAAATACATATAAACATATCACATCGAGTCTCAGATTGAGGCCCCATAGAATCTCAAACACAGGTCCCAATAGTCGGATGTTTGAGGACACCAGATCTGGACTAAACGGTGGATGTGTCAATGATGTTGAACCCAGTTTGGTGATTTACCCTATCCCTGATCCTGAGACTTGTGTGTGGGCATGCTTGCCGTTTTGGAACAGGATTTCTTTAGAACTGCATTACACAACTGACGTGTTTGAACTGACAATATTTCTAAAGCAATTTGTTAGTTCTAACATTTCAGATGTGTAATGTAGTATTGTATTACGGTTGACTAGGTTGCTTCATAAATGTCGTACAGCTGGTGATAAGTGAGTCTCAGATTATTTCCAGTATCAGATATTCAAGTGCACGTCTCAGTAGTCTGTCAGTTAATGTTATACATACATCTAGTAACGCTCGTATCCTGTGACTATTTGTGCATTTGGGTATCTGATGATGGAAAGAGTCTGAAAAGCGTCTAGTGAGCAATTTGAGCAACAAAGTCAGTTTTTGCCGGCTGTATGACTTTTTTGAAGCGTCCTATTAAGCTCCAATACAAAACTACAGCACGATATAACCATGATCACCTGCCTCCTACGAGATTTCAGGTCTCAGTTATATTGTTCTTTAATTTATTCAGAATCTTCACATATGTTGCTGAATTATTGTTTGAGCCTTATAGCAAGACATCCACACGCCCAAGCTGATGATGTGTTTCTTGACTTCCAGAAGGCGTTTATTCGAGTTACACACTGGTGCCTAAGGAACAAAATACAAGCGTACGGTTTATACAACCAGCTGTCTGACTACAGTGTCGGGTTTATAGCTAACAAACTAACGAGATGCAGAAGGCAGTAGATACAGGTGTCCACGTATATACTGTGTTCCATGACTTCCGGAAGGCATTCGATAGAGTTCCGCTCTGCTGCATAATGAACAAAATAAGAGCGTACCCAGTGTCACAACAATTGCGTGACTGGATTAGGCACGTTCTAGCAAACAGAACACAGCATGTTATTCTCAACGTAGAGAAATCGTAAGACTTAAAATAACTATGGACGTAACCCAATGGAGTGTTACTGGACCATTGCTTTCCACAATTATGTAAATGACGTCCTAAGTTCCATGGGACTCTTCCGGGATGATACTGTTGTATACGGAGAAGTCGCGACGCTAGAAAATTGTCGAGACTTCAGAGCCTGTTCCTACGTGTCTCGTAATGGTCCTTATAACGGCAGTAATATAGGTATAATTGAATGTTATCCTCGCGTACATCTCTGGGATTATTACGAACTTAAGGTTCTGTAACCTGATATCATTGTAGTGACTGGGTTATTAAATCTATCATCACGGCACCAGTGCGCTTACTACCCAGTCTGTTTATTTGGTCTCGATAATATATCCTGGTTCTGATCTTGAGCAGTGCAACTCATATTACCTTCATGGAAAGTAGAAGAGTGGAGGAAATGAAGCACTATTTCTTCAAAATAAAATTCAAAAGTGTTGAATAAGTATCTCCGAGAGCAAAAATGCAACTTGTCTATAATATCGATCTACCACCATACGAAGATGGGTTTTTGACCCTGACTTCCGCAAAACACAATCTATTTCTCCTTTTCTAGACGCATAAAAAAAGTTATGGAGCACTCCGGTTCCCAGAACTCGTGAAGGATAGACTTGACTATAGATATTGTATCACAGACACAGCCCCTTTGACTGTTCAGAGATGTCACTAAACCCGCCCAAAGATTGCGCATAGCACCGCCTATTACAAGGAGGGGGTCCGACAGCCCACCAGTTCCAGTCATTCCACCACGAAGTAGGTACATGGCTCGTGTTGTCTGTAGTTCAACCATGCCTGGACGGTGAGAACCGCGGTTCGATCGCGTCTGCATTCTTATTTTGTGCCAGGAAGGGCTCTCAACAAGCGAAACCAAAGCGATGTTGTTCGGACATGCAGGAGATACAGAGAGACAGAAAAATGTCGATAATATGCCTCTTTCAGACGCCCAAGAGCTACTACTGCAGTGAATGACCGATACCTACGGATTATGGCCCGGAGGAAGCCTGACAGCAATATCAACATGTTGAAAATGCTTTTTGTGCAGTCACGTGACGTCGTCTTACGACTCAAACTGTGCGCAATAGGGTGCATGGTGTGAAACTTCACCGCGACTCCATGGCGAAGCCCATCTTTGCAACCACAACACCATGCATTTTGGTACAGAAGGGCCCAACAACATATCGAATGGACGCTCAGGATTGAAGAACATGTCTCCAATGGAACTCCAATTTATAGCGTCCACAACTTCACTCATTATTTCCCAATGATAAAAGACAGTGTGTAAGCTAAAACAGCTCAGTGAATTACAAATAAAATATTATAATCGACAAATAAACTTATAGCAACTGGCACGAACAATAAAATGGCTGACATCGAAATAAATGTCCAAGGAATAGAAAAGCAACTGAAATCACTCAACAGAAGAATGCCCACTGGACCTGACGGGATACGAATTCGATTCTACACAGAGTACACGAAAGAACTTGCCCCCCTTCTAACAGGAGTGTACCGCAAGTCTCTAGAGGAACGGAAGGTTCCAAATGATTGGAAAAGATCACAGGTAGTCCCAGTTTTCAAGAAGGGTCGTCGAGCAGATGCGCAAAACTATAGGCCTATATCTCTGACATCGATCTGTTGTAGAAATTTAGAACATGGTTTTTGCTCGAGTATCATGTCATTTCCGGAAACCCAGAATCTACTCTGTAGGAATCAACATGGATTCCGGAAACAGCAATCGTGTGAGACCCACCTCGCTTTATTTGTTCATCAGACCCAGAAAATATTAGATAGAGGCTTCAAGATAAATGACATTTTCCTTGACTTCCGGAAGGCGTTCGATACAGTTCCGCATTGTCACCTGATAAACAAAGTAAGAGCCTACGGAATATCAGACCAGCTGTGTGGCTGGATTGAAGAGTTTTTAGCAAACAGAACACAGCATGTTGTTCTCAATGGAGGGACGTCTGCAGACGTTAAAGTAACCTCTGGCGTGCCACAGGGGAGTGTTATGGGACCATTGCTTTTCACAATATATATAAATGACCTAGTAGATAGTGTCGGAAGTTCCATGCGGCTTTTCGCGCATGATGCTGTAGTATACAGAGAAGGTGCAGCATTAGAAAATTGCAGCGAAATGCAGGAAGTTCTGTAGCGGATAGGCACTTGGTGCAGGGAGTGGCTACTGACCTTTTACATAGACAAATGTAATGTATTTCGAATATATAGAATGAAAGATCGTTTATTGTATGATTATATGAGAGCGCAAGGAACACTGGTAGCAGTTACTTCTGTAAAATATCTGGGAATATGCGTACGGAACGATTTGAAGTGGAATGATCATATAAAATTAATTGTTGGTAAGGCGGGTACCAGGTTGAGATTCATTGGGAGAGTCCTTATAAAATCTAGTCCATTAACAAACGAGGTGCCTTACAAAACACTCGTTCGACCTATATTTGAGTATTGCTCATCAGTGTGGGATCTGTACCAGGTCTGGTTGACAGGGGAGATAGAGAAGATCCAAAGAACAGCGGCGCATTTCGTCACAGGGTTATTTGGTAAGCGTGATAGCTTTACGGAGATGTGTAGCAAACTCAAGTGGCAGACTCTGCAAGAGAGGCGCTCTGCATCGCGGTGTAGTTTGCTGTCCAGGTTTCGAGAGGTTGCGTTTCTGGATGAGGTATCATATATATGCTTTCCCCTACTTATACCTCCGGAGGAGATCACGAATCTAAAATTATAGAGCTTCCAGCGAGCACTGAGGCTTTGCAGCAGTCGTTCTTCCTGCGAACCATTCGCGACTGGAACAGGAAAGGGAGGTAATGACAGTGTCACGTAAAGTGCCCTCTGCCACATACTGTTGGGTGGCTTACGGAGTATCAATGTAGATGTAGAATATCAACATGCAAAGCAAACTCGCTACGAAGTTATGCACGAACTTAATAAACTCTTTATTGTTTGAAGCAAGTCCTCTGCAAAGTAGTTGCAAGAATTTGCTTCAACCGTAACTTATTTAATTTTACCGAGTGTAGTAGTGGTGTATGTGCTGCACTTACGTCATCCCTCCTGCCGTACATCTTCGATGTGTACTCTGTTTTTCACATCTCTCACAACCAATAAATAAAACTCAGAAAACATGTAGGGAGGATGTGTGCAGTATCTAAACAGAACCGATTTCTGATACTTGCACTTGTTTGAATTCTGTTAGTCCCTTCCTATGGGAAAATTAAAAATAGGAAGAGAAAAATAATTTGCCATCGTACGGGTTTAGAGCTGGGAGAATGAAGACAGTGTACGGGGGACGGCGGAGAGCTGCTTTCGGTGTTCCCTCCCGCTGAGCCCTCCTGGCGGCTCTCAAGTTACCACTGGTCGTAATTTATGGGTCGGGACAACGGTGAGACGGTTTAGAAACCGGAGTTTCTCGGATTAATAGGGAAGAGGGGCATTATTACTAGGCCTCTCGCCCTGTGATCTCCCTGCCACTTATTCCGCGGGATTAACCTTTACTGTAGCCAGACTGAGGGTAGGGGACAGCTTTTATACCGAATCCCCTGCAATCTGGGCGTTATACTTGGCGAGTGACGCGCATAATGGCACACGGACGTGATGGAGAAACGATTCGGTCATTCAGCGCTGCCGGTCCCTTTCACGGCCTCTCACATTATCCACTACAGAGTCTACAAGATGATGCCACGAGATAGCGATGACATAAATGTGACAGATTTACAATTCTATTCAGACTGTGGGCATAATTAGGTGGAGTAAGGGACAATTCATTGCATATGAGTCTGCGCGAACCAACCGAGGCTTCAATGTTTTGTGGAAATATGGGAACATTTCTCTATGAAAAGGAAATGTTTTTCCCCATTTCGCTCGTATTTTTCGCTCGTATTTATTTGACCATATTTGGATCATTATGGCGATATGGATGTTAAGTTATTTTGATTTGGAAACGTCTTTCCGCTCGTTTCTCAATTATCTTGTGAGATGAAAATATTGTCAGAACTCAATTGTTGATAACGACAGCAGATAAACCAAATCTGCATGTGTTTCTGTATATGTGTAGCCTATGACGTTTCCTTACCAGTCTAGGCGCATGGTTCAAATGGCTCTGAGCACTATGGGACTTAACTTCTGGGGTCATCAGTCCCCTAGAACTTAGAACTACTTACACCTAACTAACCTAAGGACATCACACACATCCATGCCCGAGGCAGAATTCGAAACTGCGACCGTAGCAGTCGCGCGGCTCCATATTGTAGCGCCTAGAACCGCTCGGCCACCCCGGCCGGCCTAGGCGCATGTGCGTAGTTGCTGCGAATTATCTTTGTGTAAAGTCATAATTTGATGTCACCAGGAAATGAGTTTAGACTGTGAGAAAATTAGGTGGAATAAGGGACAATTCAATGCATAGAAGTCTGTTGGGGACATTGTTCCGTGTGTCATTGTGAAGAGCTTTCACAGCATTATTAGGATCAAAAAGTGAGATGATAAAAATCTTCTCCACAATACAAGCGAATGTAGGAAGTACATGAAAAATTACAAAATATTGAATGACGTCGTCTTATATGACTCGGAAGTCAGGAGTAAGGTCGCCTCGAAAAGAAGCCCGAAAGTCTAGTGACACCAGAGTCGACAAGAAAATGAAAAACCGACACAACTCCAATAGATAGTTGTCTCTTTGGGCATACAGTGGTCAGTGACAATCTGTGGATAATGTCAGGCGTCTAATAAGGACACCGATGAAAACTTGACAGCGGCAGGCCGGTATTTATCGCGACCACTGAATGAGGTCGTCTTGTCACTAGACGCTGACACGTCGGGCACCAAGGCGTGTGCATCGATGATGGGGCTATGTGATTTTATTGAGCAACCCATCGGAGAACTGAAATTTGTGCTTGCACCTAATACGTTCATCTGTCTTACAGATATAAGAGTAGTATGGCTGTGGGGTTGTGGCTCATAGTTCACGTCTCCACTGCAAGTTGGCACTCCACTTACAGTGTTGGACTGGCAGCGCTGCAGTCGCGAGAAGTTCAAAAATTAAAGATGGTGCTCATGGGAAATTTAAAAACTGGTGGCAAACTTAAAAAAAACCAAAAGGGGGAAAGCAGCTTATTTGTACTTCGCAGCCCATCTCCCCATTCCAAACAACAGAGCACTTTTGGAGATCAGACTCATGGGTACATAGAGTACCGTACTTCGGGAGTGACCTAAAATATTATATACTTTAGATTCCAAGAGAAACAACAAATCAACAATTCTGCAGTATTTCAATGCCTATAGAAGATGTTGATTACAATTTAATACGTATGAGAGCTTAGTTTTGGTACAGAAAATAGTTGTTCCTACAAATAATGAAGGGTGTGAAGGACATGATGGCTGTTCTGCGTCTCTAACGTTACCGGAGCTTTCATGTGCAGATCACAACACAACATGCACTGATGACGTTTATGTGTAGCGCACTGTCATCTTTCGGATTATGAGAAAGATCGAATCATTGGCAAGACAGACATGAGAGAATAGTACCGACAGATCGCACAGATAGTAGGCTATAGTATAATGAGTGCAGAACGATTGATTACGAGATGGACAGCAGTGTGGCAAGAATAGTGAGCATGGGTTGTGCATTTCTGTCTCTGGAAGTTAAACTTCACTTAGTGTGGCCTACGAGATTGAGTCAGATGTAAACATATTTATATTTATCAACATTTATTTAACGGAAATAAATCTCATTTTATTGGTAGCTGTAGCAACGAGCCTCAGCAGAAAGTACTCTCACAAATTTAAGAATTTTTTCATTAGCTACGTTCTTTAATGACGTTTGTACTGTGTAAGGCAAACGAAGTACTTCGTACGCCTTCGATACGCCAAAAATGAGACTAAAATTATGAAGTTAGTACTGTGCGATCCAGAGGAAGCCCTTCGTACGCCTTCGACGCGTTAAGTGTTTTGGGCTGATTAACAATAGAGTTTCGCAAGGAGCAGAGTGAGAGCGCGGTTGGAGCGGCTGCACTGATTCGTGTAAGCAAAACGGTAAGTACGTTCTAAGAAAGAAAGGAAAAAAAAGAAATCGACCCACCATTATGGATTTATTGGAATGTTACGGAAATGGCTAGATGTGTTGTACATGTACAGACAAACAAATGATCACAATTTGTGAAAAAAATTGATAATTTATCCAAGAGAAAAAGCTTCACAAGCTGAGCAGATCAATAACGCGTTGTTCCACCTCTGGCTCTTATGCATGTAGTTATTTGGCTTGGAACTATTGGACAGAGTCCTCATGAGAGACATCGTGCAAGATTCTGTCCAATAGACGCGTTAGATCATCAAAATCCCAAGCTGGTTCGAAGGCCCTGACCATAATGATATGAAGATGGCATGTGTTCTTTCGGACATGTCAGAATGAACAGATACGATCTTCATATCGTTTAAGGCTTACCGGGTGATGACCTTCTTCAATGCGGATGCACACGATTTGCCTGAACTCTTACGTGGCTCGGTGGATTGTCTGCCTCGAGTAATGGGTATAATGGCAGGGGCACTACGAATCTAGGGTCAGGACATTAAGTTGGGAATGTGGGTCTCACGGGGAGCGTGCCGGAAATAAATTCCTGCAGTCGCACTAACCTCTATGCCCTTGGTGGCTCAGATGGATAGAGCGTCTGCCAGGTAAGCAGGACATGCCGCGTTCGAGTCCCGTTCGGGACACACATTTTCAGCTGTCGCCGTTGATGTATATCAACGCCCGTCAGCAGCTGGTGGTATTGATTTGATTGTAATTTCGTTCTTTCCATAATGGTCCGATCGTCCTGAGTTGGGGAGAGATCCGTCCACCATGCTGGACAAGGCTGGGTTTAGCAAGCTCAATACAAGCAATAGAAACTCTCACCGTGTGCTGGCGGGTCAGATACTGTAGCACACATAAACTGAGTGTTGCTACTACAGTATGGAATATGGAAATATATTAAACTTATCTCCTGTTCAGTTTTGTTTTCTTTTACCTTAATTACAGAGCTATATTTTTGTGGTTTTCGTTAACATTCTGTTAAGCGAAAAAATGTTTTAGAAATTCAACAATCCAGTATTTTAAATGTGGAACAATCTGGATAAGAAAACCTAAAAAATTTTAAACTGAATTGTCAGTCACTACTGTTGTTGTTCATACATGTAATATTCTCAAACATGTATTAAAATATGGGTCTACTGATAATAGCAAATATGAGCTAACGTATGATTGGAAATGGAAATCAATAGGAGTTTATATTGTGTAAAAATAAGCAGGAACCAATCCTTGAATTTGTAAGAGGCATTTTGGTAGTATCATCTATCTTGTTTTCTAACATGTATATGCTAGAAAGAGAGCTATACCTATCGTAAAGAATAGATGTCATATTATACCTGCCACTAATTACCTGCCTGATGCGATTATTTAATTAACTTTTAATAATACTTTCTCTCTGAATTAGTCTAAAAAGTCTAATAGTATTGTGAAAATATTCTGCGGATAAATCGACATATAAGTAGCTAACTGCCACTATGAACACTAGAATTTATGTGGCTAAAATAAGACACTTTTATCAGATGACTAACACTCACTCTGTTAGCACTCCACACATACTGATGTATGTCTTTCTTATACGGAAGAGTTACCGCATTGTGACAATAGTTACGAGCGGGTACTTTCGTTGTATCGTATTTTGGATTATTTAGTGATACTCTGCTCTTAAATAACACCAACACACCGTCTGCGAAAGATTAACAACCAGATTAGGTCGATTCGCAAGTGTGACTAGCATTTCTCACAGGCAGTTATGTCTGTTTTACTCGGGACGACTCCGAGAAAGTGAAGCAAGATGCAGTGTCAGCCAAGTCCGCGCCAATGTCTTCGTACTATTCCGTGACCCTATCGGCATCTCACGCATCACAGGCCAGAGAACTCCAATTCGGCGATCCTTCGCCGGCCATGAAACTCCAAAAAGAACTCTTGAGTGAGAGACGTAGAATCGATTCTCGGTTGACCGCGGATCTACATGACGTTAAAGAGATCGCAGGCATTGAATCTTTCATGAAGAGGCGGGGGAAAGGCTGTTTGTGTATGTATTTTTCTCCCGCCATCGACCACTTTCCGCGTTTCCTTTCGGAAGCTTGCCTCGTTGAGCCCTGAACGGGAGATCCGGAGCCCTTTTGTCACCTGATTCTTTTGAGGACGGCAAGGGCGTGGCGGTTGCGCGGCCCGCCTGCCGAAACTCAACACCGCACCCCCTCTTGCCTTTTCTGTGTGCTCCTCTCTTGGGCCGCCCCTTTATACCAACACCTCGTACCTCAAAATCGTGTAACAGAAGTATCATCATTACAGATTGTGTACCATTCGCACTATAAGATTCAGAGGTGTTAGAACATGAACCAGTAAACTCCGCAACCCCGATTCTTATAGTCTCGAATTCTCACTAATAAAATAGCTTCAAACGTCTTATTACTATACAAAAATCTTAATTTGTTGAATGTTTAACTTTAAGCATGTAAGTGTGACAAGATTAAGAGGTGTATAAAACGCTTGAAATAACATTTATAGTTTTGGAAGTCAATGGTTTTTCACGCATCTCAGTGCTTGTGACAACATTCTCCTGAACTATGTTTCGTACGATGATATAATTTTGCTGTACAAGCAATGTTATATGTGTGCACTGTTGCAAATAGTACTGCGAACGTACTTACTAATAAAGATTTACTACATCATGTCTGTTACAGAAATTTTATTCCATGAACAGCGAAAATATAGGAAGCGATAAACATATTTTTCCTTCCATCAAACTGTGGAGGTGTCTATGAGAAAAAGTTTCGCAAAGGATCGAAAGTGTGTGTGTAAAGTCGCTAACAGCTCTCATTCTTAAATACTGGGTGAATATAGTCTGGGTAATTTGCGCGACGTGAGATGCGCTGACTCAAGACATAAACACAGTTTCTAATTGTAATTCTTGATATGTTGTGTTAAACGTTTAACATAAGATCACAATAGATTGATGAGTAGATTATGACAGCATGCTAATTTTTGAATTAAATGGAATATTGAACTACATATTTTTGTTGCCCTCGAAAGTCGTTAGATAGGGAACATGCAACTGCAAACGTGTCCCAGTTTAGGTACTTAGTAACATACTAGCACTCTTTTTTTCTTCCAGAAATTCCTGAAATTAAAACCCGTTTGGAAATCCTTTGATGCTGTCTCTAGTGCATAAGGTCGCGTCACCCTTTCCAGTTCTGAGTGCACAACGAGCACGCAACGATGCCTACAACGGAAGTGTCTACCGTCAAATGTAAAGTGCCTGTTGGGAGCTTACGCCTAATTTCATGCAGCCCACACAACGTAAATCTCATGAGATTCCTTCTTATTGACAACTCTCAGCTGCACACTGCAGCTGCAACGAAGTCGCTCCTGAAGTGTTTACGATGGAAAGGGTTTGATCACTCACCATACATTTCTCTCTTCACTCACATGAACAGGTATCTGTGAGCACAGAATTATAGCACAGACGACATATCAGCATAGGCTATCGGCCGAAATTACAGGCTGCTACCTGTGAGGGTAACGGAAAGTTTGTACCACACCGTGACAGGTGACTAACTCAGAGCGGCGACTGACTGTCTAGAGAAGTAGTTGGAAGGTGTAGCTATATATTGCAAACAAAACATTTTTCACTTTCACTGTGGTTTCCTTTCACGATCGACTGGAAGTAAAAAAAAAAAAAAAAAAAAAAAAAAACACTCATACATCACAGAAAATTGCTATGTTCTGTGATCTGTCAGAGGCTTGACTTTGTAACTCATAGTATCGTTTTAAATAAACTACAGTGAAGAGCCAAAGAAACTGGTACGCCTGCCTAATGGCGTGTAGGGCCCCGCGAGCCCGCAGAAGTGTCGCAACACTACGTGACATGGACGCAACTAATGTCTGAAGAAGTGCTGGAGGGAATGGACACCGCAAGTCCTGCAAGGCTGTCCACAAATCCATCACAGTAAGAGGGGGTGGAGATCTCTTCTGAGCAGCACGTTGCAAGGCATCCCAGGTATGCTTAATAATACTGAAGGCTGGGGAGTTTGGTGGCCAGAGGGAGTGTTTAAACCCGAAAGTGTGTCCCTGGGGCGACTCTATAGCCAATCTGGACTATGCGGCGTCGCATTGTCCTGCTGGAATTGCCCGTCGGAATCCATAATGGACACGCAAGGATGCAGGTAATCAGACAGGATACTTACGTACGTATCACCTGTCGGACTCATATCTAGGCGTATCAAGTGTTCCACATCACTCCAAGTACACACGCCCAACGCCATTACAGAGCCTCCACCACCCTAACAGTCCCCTGCTGATATGCAGAATCCATAGTTTTATAATGTTGTCTCCGTTCTCGTATACGTCCATCCTCTCGATTCAATTCGAAACGAGACTCGTCCGACCAGGTACCATGATTCCAGTCATCAGCAGTTCAATGTCGGTGTTGACTGGCCCAGGCGACATTTAAAGCTTTGTGTTGTGCAGTCATCAAAGGTACATGAGTGCGCCTTTGGCCCCGAAAGCCCATATTGGTGATGTTTCGTTGAAGGGTTCGTATGCTGACACTTTTTGATGGCCCAGCACTGAAATCTGCAGCAATTTGTGGAAGGGTTGGACTTCTGTCACTTAGAACGATTCCCTTCAGTCGTCGTTGGTCCTGTCCTTGCAGGATCTTCCTCGGCCACAGCGATGTCGGAGATTTTATGCTTTACCTAATTCCTGATGTTAACATTACATTCGTGAAATGATCGTATGGGAAAATCCCATCTTAATCACCACCTCGGAGATGGTGTGTTCCATCGCTCGTGCACCGACTATAACACCGCGTTCAGACTCACTTAAATCTTGATAACCTGCGACTGTAGCAGTAGTAATTGATCAAACGACTGTGTCAGATACTTGTTGTCTTATATAGGCCTTACCGAACAGCAGCGTCGTATTCTGCCTGTTTACATATATCTGTATTTGAATACGTATGCCTATACCAGCTTCTTTGTCTCTTCAGTGTATAATATTATAATGTTGAGGAAATGCCATCTAAAGGTTGAAATCCTATCTGTTGGAGGCTTGTACAAAAGTACACATCTTGTCTTGTCGCACTCCAGACATACGCTATATGAGACAAATTAGTGAACAGTACAACCAGTCAAGAGCTAGTAAATTTTTCGTGACGTTTGTGGTGTGATCTGCAGTGTGGACGCGTTGCACTATCCTGTTGGAATGTGCTATTCGGTACTCCTAGGATGAAAGGTATGACAACTGACTTAACATTCTTGCCACACACTAGCAAGGATTAGCTTCTTCAAAAGTACCATATCAATCCAGTAGTTGTACCCAATTGATCTCCAAACTATTATTCCACGAGTTGTCGACATATCGGTCTCGAAAGTTACTGTTCCCTGACCTGTCACCAGACTGTCAACAGACACGTTAGCGTCAATCTGACCGCTACAAACAGAAGCAATACTCATTACTGAATACCACGGAATGCCAAATATGTGTCAGTTGACTCCTAAACTCCATGTTAGTACCAATTCTCTGTACTATGGCGTCAGCAGACGAATGGCCACTCAACATCTCAATCCAGCTTCCAGTTATCTGCTATCTACGATTCATGGTGACACTGTGTCTGTAATTTGTGCACTAGTTTCTCCTATTGTCGTCCTTCTATTCGTCAGAATCAGTCTGAATTCGCAAAGAACTGTAACGGAAAAGTGAGGTTTCTGCAAGTTTGAAAAACTGCACCAAACTAGAACCTGCTCATGTAGTCAGGAGCAAACTTTCTATTCAAATATAAAAGAACTGCAATAGAAAAAATCTTGTCAATACTATATTTAATAGTCTGTGTATTACATTATGAGCGTGTTACACACCAATAACCAGTAATTGAAATGAAATTAATAAGATGTATGGTCAGAAACCATTTACAAATAAGAAACATTATTACGCAGAAGCTATTGGCAACTAAGTGTAATTTCCGTTTTCAGTTTTGGGAAACTCAGTTCGTTTGCAAATACCACGTGTTAAATACCATGTGTTACATGTTAGAACACCTTACGTTGCAAGGTTCAAGATGATGCAAGCTTGACGAAATATGATTTAATCACCCGCATATAATGCAGCTACTTTTACAAGTATGAAGAGTGTTACTCACCATTAACCACTGTCACAGAAGAATTATCAGTGTCATCCAAATACCCTTAATATATTATACAGCATTTAAGTATGTAGAACTCGTAAAATCGGAGATCGTAACAAGTGAAATGTTTAGTTCTGCAGAGGGCAAGCAGCGCAGTACCATTCATAATTGATCTGGGGCACGAAAGTTATATGTGAGGACACTATACTGTGGGAAAATGTCGCATTTTTAAAAAGATCTTGTGCTATTTACTTATGGTATATTTTAGTAGCCCTACCACATTGTTGTCAAAATCACTCACAACAACAAAGTTCAAATTATCTAAGATGTATACTTCGCCCTTATAAATATTTTGGATTATTTCCTTGCTTTCTCTGGGAAATATATTCTAGAGTTCTACCATAAAAATTGCTTTTTTGAGTGTTTCACTGATCTTTTATTAGTAAACGTAAATTAAGTTTCGTCCTTGTGCCTAGGTTATGAGCATAGTTCCTAGGGTAGTAAATGCTCAGTTGCATAATGGGTTGATAACCGCAATCAGATGGTGGATTTATAACCCACAAATCTTGAAACAGATCTCCAAAATGAGTTCAACGTCTATTTTTAGTAATTACTCTTGAGGGTCTTTTGTTGTTGTTGTTGTGGTCTTCAGTCCTGAGACCGGTTTGATGCAGCTCTCCATGCTATTCTATCCTATGCAAGCTTCTTCATCTCCCAGTACCTACTGCAGCCTACATCCTTCTGAATCTGCTTAGTGTATTCATCTCTTGGCCTCCCTCTACGATTTTTACCCTCTACGCTGCCCTCCAATACTAAATTGGTGATCCCTCGATGTCTCAGAACATGTCCTACCAACCGGTCCCTTCTTCTAGTTAAGTTATGCCACAAGCAATATAGGAAACAAAAGTAAAATGCGGAGTAGGTATTAAAATCCACGGAGAAGAAATAAAAACTTAGAGGTTCGCCGATGACATTGTAATACTGTCAGAGACAGCAAAGGACTTGGAAGAGCAGGTGAACGGAATGGACAGTGTCTTGATAGGAGGGTATAAGATGAACATCAACAAATGAAAAACGAGGATAATGGAATGTAGTCGAATTAAGTCTGGTGGTGCTGCGCGAATTAGATTAGGAAATGAAACACTTAAAGTTGCAAAGGAGTTTTGCTATTTGGGGAGCAAAATAACTGATGATGGTCGAAGTAGAGAGGATATAAAATGTAGACTGGCAATGGCAAGGAAAGCGTTTCTGAAGAAGAAAAATTTGTTAACAACGAGTATAGGTTTAAATGTCAGGAAGTCGTTTCTGAAAGTATTTGTATGGAGTGTAGCCATGTATGGAGGGTCTTTTATGAAGTTTGATAATTGCTGTCATATTCTATGCACTTGATTTACCAAAATTACAACATCATTCGAGATTGGCAGCATTGAGAAACAATACAAATTTAAAGAGACTAGCTTGCACACACTGGAAGAGCTAACCACGAGACATGCTGATGACCTTATAAAGGATGTTAAAAATGTATTCCATGTTTTGATAGGTAAAAGTATGGATCAAATCTGGAAAAAAGTCCGGTAAAAATGGATTGTAAAATACATACCTTAAAGCTAAGAGCAGTTGTTTATCTTCGCTACTGTGAAGCACGTCTTTTCTACTGCAAGCTCTTTGCTGATGCGAATGACCTACAAAATACGCTTATATCGGGAGGCGGGGAATGCCTCTTTGTGTGTATGTGTGTTTGGCGAGGGGGGCGGTTCTCTGCCAAATATGGATCGAGCTGCAACGAGAAGACACTTTGTAGATACAAGAACTTCTTTATTTACTGTTTCTTTACAAACACTGAACCTCAACACTACTAACGTCGTTGGCGATCGAGGCGACTACTTCATTCAGTATCACCCAGTGCACCGCCTTTTGCACAGTAAGCAGGTATTAGCGCCGATCGAATACCTCCGCCATGAGTGCTGCGCAGGGATTAAGCTTCGCGTTTATCGCCTAGAAATTTGAAACGTGTTCCGTATGCTGACTTTAAACTTGCCAGCGCGTTGTGTGACACCATCGCTGAGATTGCCGTCTACGCGTGTCCGCGGACTCGATTCGTGACTCTCCGCCGCTGCCCACTCGTCACCTGCGTCTGTTTTCGGGTACAAGTGGGCTAGATTCACTCAGCATGGAGAGCGGGACACGAATTCACAAGTATAGCCGAGGACTAGACCGTCAGATCCCGACAATCGGTGATTTCGCCCTGTCGTGCACTAACCTTCCAGACTAAAACTTAAGCTACGATTTTCCCTACACTGCTGAAGGTTTGATTAAGAGAGGACGATTCGACGAGCATGAAGCGACAGCAGTGCCACAGTTCTCAGACTCGTCATACCCGCGGAATTGCAGCGGGTACGAAGGAAGCCTGTTAGCACTGATATAGCCGTGGCGCCTTAATTTGTGAAGTACGCAACCCGCAAAATTGCTCTCCTACTCGCTCCGTTTCATATCTTTTTTCTCGGCCTTGGTCGCACCGGACAGATGAAGCTGTTTCATAGTGGATACGTATGGCTGTACTACGTCCAGCGTTACAGAGCATGGACGGTCCCTTGTCACTATCCCGTCATGATCAGGGATGGCTGGGCCTCCGTATCATACTCCCAATAGGGCAGTAAAGTGTTAGGTTGCTGGAGCGTCCAGGTGTTCACGCAGTCGGCAGGGATTCGATAGATATGGCTGCGTCATCGTCATGGCGCTTTCTGTACCAGACCGGACGTCACATAATTGCCCCTGCTGTCTGATGATTGGAAGCTGGTTTCGTCAGGTTTAAATGCTGCAGCTACTAGCTGACTTTTGCTCCAGTCGTTGCATTTGTATGCAATGCCGAAAGATCTGGACCAGAGGCAATGTCTGGGGTGGCAGTCACAATCAGCAGAGCACATCGAAAATGCGGAAGTCTTTCAAGCTGGAGTGGATTGTCGAAGGCTTGGTCCAGGATATCAACAGTCAGAACGTTGTCTCTTGATGCTGCTAAGGAGTGCTGAATACGCAGGGGTGATGACCAGCCACGGCCGTTGTCCAAATGTGGCATGCTTTCCTTGGCTTCTATCTTGCTATCGTTTCATTACGTTACAATCCCTCCCTCCTAAGAAAAAATATGCTCTCAGCTTTATGTATAAAATTTTGCTGTGGCACAGGGACCAATTTATTTACAAATATTTACATTTATATTATTGACTTCACTCAAGGTGTCGCTTAGCCCTTTTTTACTATTTACACTTCTTTCGACCTTGCTAGGAATTGTCTCAAACACGGAATTTTCTGTGCCTTGCCAGATGGTGTCTTGTTGGTGAGCAGCTTTTGGCTCTACTACTTCGGAGGTAACAGGTATCAGGGGGCTCCCTAGCCCTGCGATTTTATTTGCTCTTACCTACTCTTCCCCATATCATCTTCGACATGTTTATCCTAATAACACACCCTTCCTTGATCTATGGGGCACGAAACTGACTTATGCGAACAGAATGGTTCGTGCGCAGGTCTACTGTTTGACGTACTGGCCTGCATCAAACTTGTAATATGCACTTAAACGGAACATGTTGTACCGTTCCAATGTTTTATTAAATTTCTAGCACCCAGAAGTTATTAGCAAGAGCTTCTTCTCTTGCAGGTAATAACTCAGATGGTGTCCAAAAGGAGAGAATGGACTAAACAGTGCTATTTATTGAATTTTTTTCTGTTGTGTACCATGTTTCCCAATTTCCTTTCCTTTGTGTGGCCTGGACGGTATAAATAAGGGAGTGTGTGAACTAGCAGAAAGGTTTCGACAGAGATTGTAACACTGCATGAATGGTCGTTTTGTGGTAGGGTAGTACCAATCCCCAAGCGAGAACAAGTTTAGCAGAGACCAAGTTTGCTGGTCAGGGCAAAGATAACACGTAGGCGCACGAATTGGCTCTGTCAGGTTGGCGCGCAAACACCACCACGTTTGTAAACGGAACGGTTAGGCGAATTCGGTTGGAAGAGCACTTGTTCCGGGGCAGTGGCGCGGTACGGACGCAGAAGTTGGAGTGCTGCACTTTACGGTAGTATGATGTAAGGTATTGGGACGTTTCAAAACTGCTGCTGATTAAGGCCAGGATTGTGGAAGCAGATGTATCAGTACCAGCAAACCCCATAAGGGAATTTATTTTCGCTACTTGGTTTAAATTTCCATAAGTACTTTGTGCCTTGCTCAAGCATAGGCCATGGGCCCTAAGCTCACGGTCGTATTTTGGGCAGTAAAGTTCTGGGAGTTTTTATGATTTTTTCTATGTTTTCTTTGTGTACACAGTTTCCCGCCATGTGGCCAGTTGGAGTAACGGTCATGGCATTAAAGTATAGATCGGTTATCGCTTAGATGTTCAATTAGTTTCAGTACAGTTTCGCTAGTAAATTAGTTCCGTAATTATAAATACGTGCCTAAAATTAAATGTGATTTTAGGAAATGTGCGCGGGCTCATTTTGAAGCGAAACGGGATCAACGGCCATTTATAAGAAAACAGGTTAGATTTATCAATATAAGACCCAAATGAATAATTAAACAGTAGTGCACGACTGCAATAAACGGTCGAGTTAACCTGGTGTGTCAAGATTTCGTGAATTTTCCATGCTTTCAACTTAGCCACGTGTGCGAGCCGGGACCAGTGTTAGTTGGTAGGTGTGCGTGTGTCCTCATCTTTAAACATTTTGCCTCGCTAAGAATGAAGTTTACTGTGTAACTTGCGGAGTACCGTACTGTTTTCGTGGTAATGAGCTCCGATTTTGCGGGCATTAATACTCGCGTGATTTTGAGACCACGTGGTAATAGGTAGATGTTCTTGAGTTCCTTTAATCACTTTGCTTTGGGATAATAGTGGCTAGATAAGCGTTCTCCCGCTAATTTACCTTTTGCTTCATAATGATGTTTACCCTGAAACATGCACAGTAAGGTACTATTTATTTGAAAGAGCCCCGATTTTATGTATAGTTTTGATGGCCCTGATAGTTGCATCATTTCCCAGCCACTTGGTAAATGTGTGTGTGTACCCCGTTTTATATATGTGTGAACAGTAAATGTGTCTGAAAATTATTTGCTCCAGTTTACCGCTTAGAAACAAGCAAGCTATGTTTAATAGGGAATGCTGGGTCCTGGAATAGTGTATCTGTGTAGTCTTAACACATAAATAAACCCAAATTGCGAAACCAAATGTAAGCATACTAACACATGTTAGCATATCGTACATCCTGTTGGTACTGACCAGTATACTTGAGTTCTCGATACCTGGACTTTATCTGCGTTTCAGTTGTAGCACTTAGAAATAATACCAAAGCAAAGCATGGTCTAGGCATGACTATATGGCTGAATATGTACTTACACTGAAACCAGGTCAGCTGCCCATCCACCCCTTCCCACAATTGCGTGGTAATAACCATAGGCTTATTTTGTTAGAGAGACCTTCTTTGAGAGTAAATAGGGCTGATGCTCTTGCAGTTGTATGACTTTGGTTCTTGCTTAGTACTAACGTGTTAACAATTGTCTTGGTATCATTTAGACAATAAATTACAATCAGTATTGAACTGCCAATAGTTTTTCCTCAAACCTGTCATCAATAATTTTAAGTCATAGTCAAATTTCAAATAGCTCAAATGCTCCAGTACAGAAAATTAAGAATTAATTAATGTTCCCTAAGAGATGAGAGACAAATGAACCCCATTGGCTAGTCACATGTTTGATCTAATCAACAAATATTGAAAGGTCAGATGCTCCCTAATAAGCTCTGTTTAGGTGCTTTCTGTAGTGGCTTTTATAGATGCGTTATCCGTTGCGTTTATAATTCGGTAGGTTAATTAAACCACCTTGTTGAAGCATTAACACCCCAGTATTAAGTCTCGGGCCTATTGTTTCGTGGGCCACACGAATTATGTGCCAAAGCTACAGAGGGCAACTTGCATAAGCTCTGGACTTGTTAAGTAACGGTAATCCTCCCACTGGGTAGAGTTCTACTGATACTTAAACCAAACACTCACCCTGAGGGTTACGTTGCAGCACATCGTTCTTCGCTCCATATTCTTATATCTTAGCAATTTGGAAAAGTTTATGTATAACAGTAAAGCATCCATGGTAACCTTGCTTTGGTCGCGGTCCCAAGACATTGTGACTGAGGAATGTATCTGAATTCCTATAACGTATTATTCCTTTCAATCTTCGTTAATAAATCCTATCGTTGTGCGGGACTTATCTAATCCCAGCTACAGGCGCTATACCTGCCCCACCTGTGCTGTACAATAATCCCATACTTTTCCCATCTGTAGATGCTACAACAGCCCCGACTGTATTATTCTAAATTCTTCCCCGATTGCAGGTGCTGTACCAGCTCCAACTGTGCCGTATATAACAAAGAAAAGACGCTTAATTCCTTTCCCTGCACATACCTTCCAATTTCTTTTAGTCTCCCTCCCTCCCTCTCCTCCCCCCCCCCCCCCCCCCCCATGTGACGCCTTTCGCTTGGCCGGCTGTTATGGATCTGACGCTAT
This sequence comes from Schistocerca gregaria, assembly GCF_023897955.1. Lineage (NCBI taxonomy): Eukaryota > Metazoa > Arthropoda > Insecta > Orthoptera > Acrididae > Schistocerca > Schistocerca gregaria. Next base: position 425,406,657 of record NC_064923.1, read on the forward strand.
CATGAACGTTGCTTCTCGAAGGACATGGAGTGGTATGATTGTCGACGCCACTGCCAATGACTTGTCTCATATTTTCGTGGTGTCTCAACACTTTTCCAGTTCTGAGACAATTCCGAGTGAATTAAAGAAGGTAACACCTAACAAAGCAGTGCCGTTGCCATTCTTTATACTTGTTCTAATTATACAATGAAGGCTTTCACAGCCTTATGTTTCAGCAGTCAACAATTCTTCCGCGTTGTATGGCCATGGTCCATGGAACTCATCTATCCCTGACGTTTTGTCCAAAGCTACGTTCGACATCTTCGGAGGTGCTCCTGGTTCTACATCTACATCCATACTCCGCCAGCCACCTGACGGTGTGTGGCGGTGGGTACCTTGAGTACCTCTTGTTGTGCTGAGTCTTGCCGACTGACGAGTCGGACGTCGAAGAACAGCCTAAATACAGTGGAAAGTGGGCGTGGTCTGGAATTCACGTGATGTCAGAGATAAATCTTGTCATAGATAAAATATAACTATCGATCATAGTACGTCAAAGATATGCAACAAATACGCCACGCACTTCGTTCCGTTAAGGATAAACGTCCTCCTCTGACTGCAAGTGGTGTATACAAGATTCACGTACATGTGGTACGGTCTACACTGGAACTACAAAGAGAGGTGTGAATACACGGTTGAAGGAACATAAAAGTCTTTGTCAACTAGGGAAAACAGACAAGTCAGCGGTGGCGGGACATGCTCTTCAGTCGGGTGATCACGTAGTGAAATTGTCGGAAACGGAAGTTTTATTTACTATGACGAACTATTATCCATGGCTAAATAGAGAAGTCATCGAAATATTATATATATAATATGGGGCCAATTTTAAAAGAAAAAAAGCTATGAAACTCAGCGATATACGGACAGTGCCGCTACAGAATCGATGAGAAGTTATTATCTTTGACGTACTATGATCGATAGTTATATTTTATCCTTGATAAGGTTTATCTCTGCCATCACGTGAAATCCAGACCACGCCCACTTTCCATGGTATTTAGGCCGTTCTTCGCCGTCTGACTCGTCAGTCGGCAAGACCCAGCACAAACAGGAGCACCTCCGAAGATGTCCAACGTAGCTTTTGACGAAACGTCAGGGATAAAAAGAGTTCCATGGACCACTGTCATACACCGCGGAAGAATTCTCGGCTGCTTGTTCTTTAGCACTGTACCACGTCTTAGACCTGTCTTAATGAACTAGGGGGTTTGGACGACAACACGGAAACACCGGGAGAAAAATTCAAGCCTGCCGACTTTTCTGTTCAGTTTCAAACGAACGGCACATGTGCAATGTCCTCAGTACATAGCAAGTGTTAGTCGTAGCCAGAAAGGTGTTGAGTGTAGCTTTGACTGCATTAAGTCGGAGTCAAGTGAATTCGAACTGAGACTGACTGTTTGTGCTTGTATGGTGGGTGCTTCCGTAACCAAATTAGGTGAAGTGTTTGGTGTTTCAAGAGGCACCGTACGAGGATTTGTACTGTGTACAGCGAGAATGGAGAAACATCATCCTCTTCGTCACAATGCCGACAAAAGGGTGTATTGAGTGATCGTAACAGTCGGCTGTCGAAGAGATCTGTGACGAAAAATAAGAGAACGACAGCTACAAGCGTCATTGCATAACTGAATATTGCACTCGTGAACCCTGTGAGCACCAAAACAACAAGGAAGGAGCTTCACGAGCAGGGAATTGCAGGAGGAACTGGATTTCCAAAACCACTCACCAGCGAGGCAAACGCCCGTAACTTAAAACGTGGTGCCGAAACCGTAAAACATGAATTATAAGCAGAGGAAGGAAGTCAAGTGGTCAGATGAATCCTGTTTCACACTCTTTTCTACTTCTGGCCGAGTTTACGTCCCAAGAGGGAAACATGGCGAGTGTTCAGTGATGATATGGGCAGCCATATTGCGTCATTCCATGGGCTCCATGTTTATTTGGCAGGGTCACATTACAGCCAACGGTTATGTATGTGACCATTTTGGCTGACAAGGTCTATTCCATTTGTTTCCAGATTTGATGCTGTGTTCCAAGACGGCAGGGCTCCTGTTCACACAACTTTCATCGTCCAGGACTGTTTCCGAGTGCATAATTATGAGGTCTCGCACCTTCCCTGGACTCCACAGCCACTAATCTCCATATTACAGGGCCTTTGTGCTTCACTTTGGCGAAGGGTGCGCGATCGCTGTCTGCTCCATGATCGTTACTTGAAATTGCCTCTATTTCGCAGTAAGGATGATATACGATTCCCTTCAAAAGGCACAGGGACAGTATTTATCCATTTCTAGACAAATGGAAACTGTTCTGAGCGCCTATGATTTCCTTACTCCGGATTAGGCATGATAATGCGGTGTGTTTGTCGTATTTTCACTGTCCATTGTCTGCTGTCCACTGAGTGTAAGTACTGTTTTTTAACTTTTCCCCTGATGGTTACATTTTCTCATATTACATCCCAGAATATTCATGACTTGACCATGACGTCAAATCGTATATGATGCATATATTTAATATTATGTATGTAACTCCTACTGTCTGCACTTGGAGTAAATTGCTTTATGGACTACTTATTTACAATGAAAACCTGAAGCCTATTATGGCTTATCTTTAAGAAATTATCGAAGTCTTCCATGTACCCAATGTTTCCCACGCCTTACCAAGTACTCTCTCGGCACTGATAGGTGTAGTGACCCTTCTGTCACGTACTCAACAAACTATTGGCTCATTTGCACAGGGTGGAATGGCCTAGAAACGTGGACCTCGAGCGTGTTACACGACTTAATGGTTCGGATCTTAACCCCTTACCGAACACTACAGCGGTGACTAGCACCGAAGTTATGTGAAAAGAAGGAAAGGCCAAATTTCAGGCTCCTACTTACACATCTTGCAGACGATTCTGTTTTTGCATCTGTCTTTCATCGAACCAATCCCCTTCCCCTTTTAGAAAGGTGCTGCGGTGGAACTATGGAACTGGCTGCTCTATTCTGTTGTCCATCTTCATCTTTATCTTCAGCCGTCCTTCTAATACCACTTATAATGGAGAGCGGGAATAGTGCGGGCAGCGATTCTCTGTTGAAGACCACAGATAGAGCCACAAATCTTGAACCTCTAAGCTACTTGCATCGATGGTAAGCGAAGTGAATACATCGTTCACAATTAGCCCGCGTGCCGACTTCTTGCATCCTGCGCAGATGCAAGTACGGATCGTGTGCCAGCTCCACGGCTGCTGTGTTATTTTTAAGGCTTCGCGTTTTCCGGCTTGTGTCATGCCAGCCAGGCGTAGGTGCTCTGCGGTGAACATTTCAGGCTGCAGCACACACAGTGCTATAGGACATGGAACCCTCTTGCTACTGTCCCGCCAGGGGCCTGGATGGCAGCAAAGCTAAGAATTGCCCCAGCGTCCAGGTACTCAGACAAGAGGCTGGGATTCGAAGGTGGCATTTGATTCTAAACTAAACTAAACTCCGGCCGAGCAGGCCATGAATGCCCAACGATACCGACCAGTTTCCATTTCGTCCTCATCCCACAGGCGTCACTGGATGCGGATATGGAGGGGAATGAGGTCAGCACACTATTCTCCCGACCGTATGTCGGTTTACGAGACCGGAGCCACTACTTCTCAGTCAAGTTGCTTCTCAGTTTGCCTCACAAGGGCTGTCAGCTGCGTAATCGACACGGTGCTGTCCGTCGCAGATTGTGCACCACGTAAACGCAATTCAGTGCTAACAAGCTGGTTTGGTGAGGATTGTATTCTGTTGCTCCCTGCTGACATCACGGTAGTCTACATTTGTATGTCACGCTGAAGGATGTGGGACAGACTCAATGTCCAGGGCGACTGTCGGAATCGGCAGCGCAGGTTGGTGACGTGAAAGCTGGTGGGGACGGAGTGGCTTTGGAGGCTGACTTCAGGGCATTGACACCTGGAACGGTGCCAAGCGACCTGCGGCGGCCGTTGTCCATTTCCTGTCACGCTGTTCTTGGCTTCCAGCTCTGCTATTGTTCATTCTGTTGCTCAGTAAACAAAAGATGACACCTTACTCTCTTATCGTCCATGGATCCAGCAGAAAGATGTGTTGGTGTTATTATTTTAAACGGTATTCGCAGTTATGGGTAAATGTAGTGAGTATGTTAGTCCCACTGCACCTACTTGGCCGTGCTGAAACGTAATGCTTCGACTTTTTTAAGTGAAAAGCGTTAAAGCTTTCCAATTAAAACAAACGTTATTAACATTCTACTCCTTTTTTCTTGATGCCTACACATTTATTTCTCAATATTGTCACCCTGGTGACGAACACATTTCTACCAACGAGAGATCAGTTTCCTGATGCCATTAACACACACTGTTTGACGTTCTTAACAGAGGCAATACCTCACCTCTGCTTGCACCGCATCATCACTATCAAAGTGAACTCCACGAAGACGTTCTTTTAGTTTTTCAAACAGATGGAAGTCGAGTGGGGCAAATTAGAGGCTTTATGGAGGATGACTGATGATTGTAGTAGACGACGCAGCGCTAGAGTGTGACTTCGCATCGTCGTACTGAAGGATACGGCGGTCGATGTGGGTGGACGAACTGTTTGACTTCGAAACTCGATTACAGCTCTTTATTTCTCACGCACTGACATAGTTAGGTTACACATCGCCATGTTACACGCTACATTTCGGAGCCCTCAGTTGACATATAGCTCCAAATTAGTAGACGTGAAGAATAAAATTGTAGAATGTCGAATATGTTAGTTATGCTTAAAAAGCGCTAAGACACTTCACATCAAATACTCGGAGGCACTACTTTTCAGCATGTGCTTCGATAAATTTGTGAAATACTTCTAAGTTGTAGTTTTATCGTTGCGCTTGCCAGTATAATGAAAGACTGTTATCTCCTACGGGAAATGGTAGACCTGTTCTGTTATGGTGGAATAAAAAAGGTTTCCATTATGCTGAAAGATGCGCATCTAAAACTACAGTGGTGAAGCATTTGACAAATTAATCAACCCGCAAACTTGTTCCATTAGAATTAATGTATGCGCCGCACTTACGCAGAACTGCTAATATGGTTCAGGGTAACAACACTTAACAGATTATTGCAGGTTGCATCCAAGGGCAATAAAAGAGAAATGTTTCACTATTTGCGTTATCAGGTAGCACGTAATAAGAAAGAGCTTGCAATAGAAGAGATGCGTTTCAAAGTAATGAAGATGAGCAAGTGCTCGTAGTTGGTTAGCTACGTATTTTAGAGCCCATGTCTACTGAATATTTCTTTCTTGTTTAGGCTCATACTATCAACTCTTGAAATATAGAATACCTTTTTAATACCCTGCATTTTTTCATCCCATTTTGGGTGAAAGTAAATACTCATTCTTAAAAAAGTGTTACATATTATTATAAAATCTAAAAATTATCGTCTTCTTATAATTGAACAGAACTATTTTCCAATACTTTCTGATTATGGATTTCTGTAATTTTTATTTTCATTTATTGTGTACTAACCAATGAGGTTATTTTCTTACCAGGAGATGGCGTTTTTTATCCTGTAACGTTGTTATCTTCAGCAAAGAGATTTTACCTCCGTTTCTTACTTTATCAGAAAAAAAATATTGACATAATCCACACTATTATTCATCCGACATTATTTTGTGGACAATCTCAGTAAAGGTGGGGCTATACCACTGAGCGTGCACCCTGACTCGTTTCCCAACGACGATTCCAGGAGAAAAATGTGGTCGCAGAAGGGTGCATCTCCATCCTCTTCCGGACGTTATGTCTAACATGCCTCCTTTCTGCATTCAACCCGCTCAACAAGCATAATATTGGCCTTACTATATGTTTCCGCCCTGACAATAAATTCTGGGATGTTGGGCAGACTCTTGCTTTTTAATTTACACAGCTTCACCATCTACTAACAAAGCCTCTCTTTCCCTTTCGGTTTTTCGAGTTCAGCTTCATCGCTGTGTATGCAAGCAGTGGGCGCTTTTGGGGGTTGTCAGTATACTACACTTTTGCGATAGACTCAGTCATTTTTCTTTAAGTATGTTTCCTACTTAGTAGACTAATGACTTCCTGATTTCAATAGTTTGCAGCAGTTTTATGTCCTGAACATAGTTATAATTTAAAGTTCTGCGCTCTTGTGAGAGATGGGGAATCGGCCCAGACCGAGCGCCGGGTTATCCTCTGTTAATGACATCGATGGATGCGTTACGGAGGCGTATGTGGTGAGGAAACCGCTCTCCCAGTCTTTGACCGTTTTCTTGACATAGGAACCACTACAGATCCGTCGAGTAGCTTTTTGGTTGTTTTCACGATGCTATGTGCACACCGAAACGAGGAAGAAATTACTAGTAGTGCCGAGAATCGAGCCCGGATCACCTGGAAGGTAGTCAGCCGCACGGACCACTCGGGTAAGGAGATGTATCAGGTGTTCACTCTGATAAACTACATACGTAACCAAAAGAAAGAAAAAACAACGCACCAAATAGGAATTTACTGAATAGGGTGTACAGAAAAACAAAAGATCATAATTTTAGATTGCTGAAAGATCCACTCCAAAGTAAGAGCTTCACAAACTGAGGAATTCAGTAACGCGTTGGTAGACCTCTGACCCCCATGCTAGCAGTTATGGGCTTAGCATAGACTGGCAGAGTTATTGGATGTTTTCCTAAGGGATATCGAGCCAAATTTTGTCCATTGGCCCGTTAGTTCGTCAAAATTCCAATATGGTTGGTGGGCCCTGCCCATAATGCTCTATATGTTTTCAACTGGTGAGTAATCTGATGACCTTGTTGGACAAGGTAGGGTTTGACAAGCACAGAGAGAAGCAGTAGAAACTTTCACCGTGTGCAGTCTGACATTATCTTGAAGGGCAAAAAAGTTGGGCGTAGGACATCGTCGTCGTACCTCTCTGCTGTAAGTGTGCCATGGATGACAGTCAAAGCAGTCCTGCTATGAAAAGAAGTGGCACCCCAGAGCATCACTCCTGGTTCGCAGGTAGTATGGCGGCCGATAGACTGTTATCCCAGCGCTTTCTGGGGCGTCTCTTCGTCTTTCATTGACAGGCGTAGAACTGTCTTCAGTGATGAGTTCCGTTTCGAATTGTGCCTCGATGACCAGCGAAGACTTGTCTGGAGACGCCCTGGATAATGGCTGGATACCAATACGACTGTCGCCCGCCATACGGTCGCACAACCAGGAGCGATGGTCTGGGGTGCCAATTCCTTTCATACCAGAACCACGTTGGTTATCATTCACGGCGCCCTTACAGCGCAGACGTACGTCTAGGATATTTTACATCCCGTTTTGTTGCCATTGATAGCAAACTACCAACATTCGAAGAAGACAATTGCCCCCCACACGCGGCAAGAATTTCTAGTGCTTGTCTTCGAGTTCACCAAACTCTACCTTGGCCATCTAGGTCGCTTCATCTCTTCCCATTGAGAACGTCTGGAGCATTATGGGCAAGGTCCTCCCACCAGCTCGAAATTTTGACGATCTAACTGGGCAAATGGAAAAAAATGGGTACCATATCCGTCACATGAACGTCCAACAACGCTGTCAATCAGTGCTAAGCCCAATAACTGCTTTCATGTAAGCGTTAGAGGTGGACTAACACTTTATTGACTTGCCCAATTTGTAAAGATATTTGGCTAGAATAAATCATCTAATTTTTCTGCAATTTTAATCAATTGTTCGTCTGTAAATATACGTCATATCTGCCAGTTTCCGTCATATTCGGATAATTCCTTCGTGGTGTCCCGCTTTTTCCTTCTTTCTGAAGCCCTTAGACATCCCTAGTGATGTCTTGTTAGGCCCATTTCCAGCTTCTCGCTAATCAGACTTACAGCACTATTAAGACAAAGTTGATTATAGCCCCGGAATATCTCAACGACGTGCCAGCTGTTGATTCAAGCGAGAAATACTATTTTGTCCCATATCATAAAATCCAGTCATTGCCAAAACTGTTCCCCTTTCCACGCATTATTGCAGTGGGACTCTTTATCTGGCAGAGGTTCAAAATACCGCTTCAGTTGTAAATTACTTTATTTTCACACGACCGGTTTCGGACCATTATAAGCCCATCCTCAGGTGTCGTACTGGAATAGCAAAAGACGGGAGGTAATTTTCAGACGCCACAATACACATAAAAAACAGAAACAATTTTTTTCTAAAAAGTTTTAAAAACTTTTGAAAACATTTCGATACGGCCGGTCGGGCTATGTGCTATGAAACTTCTGTCAATGCGCAACTGGTAGCAGACAGTACTACGGACGACTGCCTGCGTATAGAATAATACAAATGATATGAAAACACGCTGTGCTGTGGTCCCCAAGCGCCGCGTGTACCAGGCACGGTGTGCTGCCTATGAGCTCAGAACAAAGAGTAGCGGTTGCGAACGGGGAGGTAAACTGGTAAACCAGAGCGGCAAGAAGGCTGTCAACTATTGATGGTGTGAAGAACACGGGCCACTAGCCCGGCCGTACACAATTTGAATTTAGTGGTTTACTTTTAAAATGAAGAAAAAAAACACAATACAGTCTAAATTAAAAGTGCATTTATGAGCAGTAAAGGAGCGTATTGAACAGATCGGTCCTGAACTGTGGTAAAACTGAGTGGAAGGTGCGATATAAAATCGTTATATAAACCGTAAAGCGCCATGAAACTTCAACTAGGAAAACAGTGAAACCTTACAGCCTATACTGTCAGAAAGTAATATGCAAATTGAATTTCCTCATTTTAAATGTAAACCACTAAATTCAAACAGTGAACGACCGGACTAGTGGCCTCGTGTTCTTCTCTCCGTTAATAGATTGCCTCCCCGTTCCCATCCGCTACTCCCTGTTCTGCGCTCATAGGCAGCACACAGCGCCTGGTACACAAGGTGCTCGGAGACCACAGCACACCGTAAGTGTCGTGTCATCATTTGTATATATTCCCTACCCAGGCAGTCGTCTGTAGTACTCTCTCGTGCCACGTGGGCATTGACATAGGTTTCAAAGCACTTAGCCCGACCGGCGGTTTCGAAATGTTTTTAAAAGTTTTTAAAACTGTTTAGAAAAAAATTAGTTTTTAGTTTTTTATGTGTGTTTCGGAGTGTGAATATTACCTCCTGTCTTTTGCTATCTCCAGTACGACACCTGAGGATAAACCTATAGGGGTCCGAAAGGGGTCGTGTAAAAATAAAACAATTTACAACTGAAGCGGTCTTTTCAACCTCTGGTAAAATGCTCAGTTGCGGATGTTCTGCCACTGGATTGTTTGCTGTTTATGTGGACTGGATGGATAGGTGGTCATCGGGATTATCGAAAATCCAAATAATCGTGAAGGCGTGAAAAATAGTATGACATCGATTAAATGCTACAAACTAACACACTGTCATTACTTTCACGTAAAAACGCGAATTATACATTAATTTCACATAAATATTGACCACACATGGTAAACGTGAGTTAAATACACTGAAAGTTCCTTTCGTGTGTCATTTATGCGCAGCACGATAACAGGCGTTTCACTAGCATTAGTTCCACCAATGTTGATTCCGCTTGGCGTTCCAAATAAACCATTATTTTGTGCAGGTGCGTTATTGCATTTGTATGTGTCATAATGTCTTCCGATGGATCGCTAAATTCTCTTCAATATTGTCATTTTCTCTATACTAAAAAACGGAGGTAATTTCATCATAAGAAGTCACACTATAGCCAGTGTCATTGTCATGTAATAGCCAGCTTTACGTCTCTTAACACCTGTACCTGAACGCCATCAATCTTTGAAAATGATTAAATACCAAAATATGCAGGAACGTTTTTCAAGCATTTTCCTTCCACCATTCTGCGTAGGTATCTCAATTTTTGTCCAAGGCCTCCTTTGTCTGTTTCATGTCATTCTACACTCGCAAAAACAGAAGCAATACAGCACTCTACATCGAAATATCTACATCGTAACTGATCTCATGCCCCAAGATACATGTACGACAGTTGGATGAATTTACATTTATTGACTCTTCCCGTAGATTGTGGACACTAATTTATCCTGCGTAACGGACAATGTAGTTACTTCAGAAAAACGCTCCGGATGAACCGGGAATGAGGATTAATATGGGTAGGATAAGACCACTTCACCAGCCTGTGTGAGGTACCTGAAAGACCCGTCATCTGTTTCAGTCGTGAAACAGAATAAAAATTTTGGTAACGAGGTACTCTGTCACTAATATATGCTACAACTGAGGTACTTATTAAGTACAACTAGGTACTACGTAGCAGCTGCGATTCCTTCTTGCTAACTGTTTTGTCCTCCATAACCTTCCTGGTCACGGTATAAATGCGCTTCGTCTTTATTTCGGCAATTCTACTTCGGTCTGATTCTTACTATATGTGATCCCTAGACAGCAATTAGATCGTCTTAAGTAAAATGAGAATAATGAGATGGGCAGACCCTCATACTACAACCGCCGCTAAGCATGTGTATCAATTCCTGTGTTTCTAGTTATTCGTGCAGTAAGCCGTTGCTTGTTCCCATGCTAATAAGTCCATCCTCATACTGCACACTCTTATAAGACTTTCATATATTAATCTTCCCATCCTATTATCGGCATTAAAATAAACATAACTGCATACTTCCATAACACTACACAAAAGTATTATATTCTGCTGGTCACGGCGTCATTCTACATCAAAGAAGTCAGTGGATGTGTATCAGACAGATTTATGGTGAATACGGTGAATATGCAGCCTGTGCACCACATAGCCACTCCCCCTTCCCTCAAGGCGCCAATTTCACTTGTCAAATGGGAACCTACGAAGAGCGCACATTCATGGGGCAGCTGAGCGAGCATCTGTTCATCCATGCTGACTTCGTTTATCCCCGTTTACCGTAAATGATTTCCTGTGAATTTCTGTATGATTCCACAAACAGGATCAAATGTGAATACTTTCCTCAACTTTGTGTAACCAAAGCTACAATTCCGTATCTAACTGTGGTAGGCGTACAGTAAGACCTTCGGTACACACACCATCAGATTATTTGACTTGTCGCTCTAACGAAGTAGGCGAGTGTCAGCAACATGTCTCGTGGTCTTATCGTGGCGTATTTATCTTCTGCCGTTAGGCAGACGATAGAAATGCCACTTGCTCGCTTAGAGTAGGAGATTGACGGTGACCAACTTTAAACAGAACTTGATTAATTCTCACACACACATTTATTGAAATAATAACAAGGCATAGATATTACGTAACTTGATTCTGGATGCTATTTACAATTGACAATCTGAAGTTCCTTTGGTCTTGGTACGTTAATCTAATCCTCACATATCTCTGATACTTGACAGAGTGTCTATACATTTATCTTCATGGCTATGTACAGGAATATGATAATCTTATTAGGCGCAGACTGAAACGTGACTATAGACTGGTACAGACAAATGCAGACAAATGCAGACTAATGCAGACTGACTAATCGGAGGTCTGTACACTCGTTATAATACCTCGTGCGTTTAGGTATCACTGTGCGAGTGTGATCCCCGAGGTGAAAAGGTTTACCTTAGCAGCAATCTCATTGGCTGCGTTACATATTAATACGCGGATCGGCGGAAGCAGAATTAGGTCCGTCTCTAAGACAGCGCCATCTCGTAGTGCGGAGACGGACGAGCGCTGCACCTGCGCTGTTGTGTTTAGCGGGGCGCGCTCTAGTGGGAAAGTTGTGTACGCGCTTACTACATGGAACTATGTACACAAGACTAACCTCGAAGCTGAGGACGGATTAAATTCTATTTTTCCTTTCATCCCTCTTTGGGGACAGAAACCTTACGTCTCTGTCACAAGGATAATAGCTATTTCATTGATCTCATGAATCTTGGTAGTCCAACATCTAGTCTTTCCACTAAGGATTAATACCTGAAGTGAATACTCAGCTACAGAGACTAATCTTTTCTGTTTGTCTTTTTGAACACCAGATGCGAAATTCAGTGGAATTAACGAAATTTGCTATCAATAGTCTCACAGAATATCTCACTTGGTTGTCTATGTGCAGTCCAAATACTGATAACGTACTGAACAGGAAGAAAATTAAACGTTCGCAAGAAATCTTCATATTTAGGACGGGTAAATAAATGTAATAGTGTACTATGGTGATCAGAAACTATTTCGGTCCTTTGTTTCCCAGTAGATAAACTTGCAGAACAATACACTAGTAGCTTCGAGGTCGCCCAATACCAGCACATGCGCTTACGATACGCAAACCGATATATCATTCAGTTTGGCCCTATTCATTACGCCTGTTTCGGCTTCTACTGCCGTAATACATGTCAACTCTCGCCGATAGTTTTAACAGCTGCAAATAAAGTTCCCCGTGTTATACAGCATTTTATGAGTGGAAACATTCATTCCCACCGCTGCAATATACCATAATACACTCGCGTTTCACTCATATGCGAGTTGACAGTGCCTAATCAATATTAACACCATAACGTCACAGAATGACTTAACTGCTGCTGTTTTCAAACACGAATAAATGGAGTCCTGAAACATGATTCACACTGAAACTCGGCAACAGTCAGCGAAACCTTCAAATGATATGTTCAAAATAGCGCAGTTGACGGGTTAAAAATTATACCAGAGTTATCCTATTTTCTCTGTTTTCAGTACTATTTTTGAACTATGACTGCAATTGTAGGAATATTTTCAGATTCGTCAAGACAAAACTTTGCATGTGATACTGAAGCAATATTGTCTAATTACGGATACATTTTTCAAAACTGTCAACGGCTCGAGATGAAGACGATTTGAAAGGAGCGGCATGGCGTGTATTTGGCAACACCTCTGTATTGATCGAGTAGTGGCCGCTTCTTTGCAAAGGATGTGAGAGTGGGGACGTTAAGTTCTAACTCACCGACGAAGACTCTTTTCTGTCTCAGGCATCGAACAAAATTGACCTTACCAGGAAACATAATAGATATAAATTCTTCTGTTGTTCCTGTGGGAGGAGCGTCCCGAAGGTACCATTTGGGTTGGCAGTCTGGGAGGAGTTAGTGCAACACCCTAAATGTGGAAGGGAGATGAACGGTATTCGGGATGGAACAACAGTCCCTTACTTAAGAGTTTCATTGTTAGGGGCGAGATGTGTACCGCAGCTGATTCCAAGGAGAATTGGCCTCTGTCTAAGATGTAGGGTCCGTTAGCCATTGTGGTTACTCTAGCCACAGTAAATTGTGTTGCAGTATGCAGGTAAACTCTTCATTCATGGCAAAGCCCTGGCGCAACTTCTCCTCTGTTTTCTCTTACGCTAGTCAGATTTCTGTGAATGTTTATCATTTACCTCGTGCATTGAAATGGGTTAGTAATATTTGCAATTTTCAAGTGGATTCCTACGGTTATAAATAGCAAAGCAACAGATTGCTCGTTGCTAATCCTACTAATAGTGCAGTTCTGAAATTTATTCACGGTCACAATATTGCTGGCATTCCCGCTATTAGGATCGAATAGACGTCCTTTGATCCACAGCATTTCTATTCAGATCAAAGGTCGTGGTTTCTCTTGGAACCGTACATGTACATTAATCTGACGACTGTGTTTTATACATTTATTTCATCAAGCCCAACAGGTGCAGCTGTTGCCAACAGTACTTAAATAACCTCAGGTGGAGACTGACGGAGGAACACTACGAAATGTTCATTGCCAAGCTGTATCTATAAAATTAGGCTGACACAAAAGCACAGGGAGGAATTTCACAGTGTGCAAAAAGTTCAACTAGATGCAACGGTACCCCGCCTATTAAAAACTTATTTAAAAGTTGGTAGGAACCTCGTGTGCAAGATTGTTGCTCTGTCTGCAGTGTGGCAATAGAAAGGAAATACAGACTTACAGACTTACATTTACTCCCGTACAACACCTACATGAAGTAAGTAACCTAGTGTGAGGTTTCGGTTACATTATAAAACAACTCGTAGCTGGTCTTCAGCTCCGAGAAGTCCTTTTATGTCTGTAGATTACCTCAACGTCTACAAGACTAGGACTCATTAACTCTGAGTTACTGCTAGTACTGCAAACTACTATCAGTTACTTTGTTACTCACCCTGGCGTATCTAAATGACGAAGCAAGTAGTTAATGTAACTCGTGTCTCATTTCTAGCCATCGTGTATGTAATGTCGACCATCTGGGATAATTTTCAAAGCCCTAATATTAAATTGCGCAGTCCTTAACCCCGACAATACATCTCTCCTCCACAGTTACGAAATTTCCCATAGATTCTCATTACGCATAAAATCGCTTTAGGAATTCACTTGAAATTTGCTGCCTGCAAAGGAATATTTAGTGGATGAGCAGACAAATGACAAGGGGAGACATTTTTAAGGCAACTCTAAGACCGCCAGTTTATTACAGTGATTGTTGACCCACAAGGAATACACTCATCAGCCAGAAGATTATGACCACCGACCACAATCACTGTAGACCCGTCCAGGCTGAGACGTCCGCTAAACCCGCTGGGCATAACAGGTAGTTAGGATTGTGGAAAGGGCCAAATAAGATTGGCATCAGTTTCACCTTGTATTTGTGATGTACTGTAATTTAGTAACACATTTACAACAAAAGCGGCACATAGCCGAACCTTTACCATGTGCAACTCTTTCACGACTGAAGACCACCATGCAAGAAATTTTAAAAATCAACAAGATAAAAATGCAGTTAAGAAAGTAAATAAAATAATTAAAAAAACATATCACAGATAGGTGGAAAGCTTCAAGGCAAAGTAGATAGAACAAACATATGCAAGGTGCAATAAAAATGGCTAACAGCCACAATTAAATTTCAAAAATTTTAAAAATATTTTGCCATGATATTTTAAAGGCAGAAGGCAGTAATAACGCGTTAAGGTTCCAAGCGGCTGAAGACCCACAATTGATTTTCCAGAATTAAAAAAATACCATTTTTTAAAAAAAATCATTGCCTATGATAGACTATAAACAGACAATTAAACACCGGTGAGAAGGACAGTAAAAACAACAGCACTCAGAAGTTTCCAGGGGATCGGTTCGTCCTCGTTCACTTAGGTGAGAAAAATGGTGAGTCCAACTACACTTGATCCGTCGCAACCCAACCAAGGGACCGCCACGGACCGACCGACAAAACGACTTGCTTGCCACCAACAGGTACATGAGAACTCAAACACCAAAATGTTACAAACGTGATTATCCACAATCAAATATGTATATGTATTAAGCTATCAAAACCTTGGTAACTTGAAAGCACTACTCAGCCTTGACGTCCTGGGTCGGTGAGCCACGAAACTCGTAGCGGTCGGACAGCTCCACACAGATTCCGACACTGCGCAGGGACCGGCAGCGGACCCAGACGACCTCGTGGCACGCAGATATTCTCCCTGGTCCGCACCAACCGACCGACTCCTCTGAGAAAGCCGGCAACATCTCAAATAGTCGTCAGTGGAAATAACACCAACTACACACACAATCTGACACATACTTGCACGAAGACCTGAAAGATACGCAACGGTAACTAAACACTCACGAAGACAAATAGGGAGTGGATGCGCGCGCGCGCGCCTGCGCGCACACACACACAGACACACAGACACACACACACACACACACACACACACACACACACACACACAGCCGACTCATGAAAGATCGGTGAGCCAAAACGCGACTCCCGGCAGGACGACCAACCGACAATTCACCAAGACCGTGGCCCAGCTCAAGTGATGCGTGGCGCCAATGGTCGGGCGAGCCATGTCGACGCAGAGCTCACTGCTGCTCCAACCCAAATGCACTAGTGCCGCGTTGCAACTCCCCGACTGGCAGGTCGGGGCCGCGCTCCAGACGCGTTCTAACTGACTGCCAGACCCGGACTCGCGATCCGAAGTCAACTACGACAGACAACGACCGGGAAGTAATAGCAGTCGAGCAAAGATATTACAAGAAGGGATATCGAAACGCGCTGCTAGCGCCGGTCACGGGCAGGCAAAGAAGCAACTGAGTGACAGCAGTAATTTAAGGTAACGCAGTGAGGTGGAAGTACTTTAAAAACAGGGTATACAATACATGATGGCGAGAACACGAGCCACGCGCAGCTCACAGGCGATAGCAGCGTCCCCTGGCAAGGAATGACACACTCACGGTGTATGTAGTATCAGTGAGCCCACTGGAAGTGAATAGAATGTCGAAGACTCGCGATATATCTGAGTCTGACCGAGAGCAGACTGTGATGGCGGGCCGGCCGGTGTGGCCGTGCGGTTCTAGGCGCTTCAGTCTGGAACCGCGTGAACACTACGGTGGCAGGTTCGAATCCTGCCTCGGGCATGTATGTGTGTGATGTCCTTAGGTTAGTTAGGTTTAAGTAGTTCTAAGTTCTAGGGGACTGATAACCACAGATGTTAAGTCCCATAGTGCTCAGAGCCATTTGAACCATTCTGTGATGGCCCGGAGGCTCGGCACGGGCATTTCGGAAACTGTTCGACTTGTCGGATCTTCGAGGAGTGCTGTGGTGAGTGTCTTCATTAGTTGGGGAAGCCAAGGTGAAACCACAGCCATACGTCATGGTGTTGGTCGGCCATCCCTCTGTACAGATGAAAGACGGTGTAGGTTGGGCTGACTGTAAAACAGGACAGGCGGCGAACTGTGGTGGAACTAACATCGAACTTTAATGTCCGGCAAAGCGTGTAACGCTGGGCCTCCGCAGACGACGATTCATACTTGTACCAATGCTAACACTACGACATCGGTAGCTGCAGACTAAAGCGGCACTTGACTATCGGCACTGAACTTTGGCGCATTGGCAGAGCTCTACATGGTATGATGAATCCTGATACCTTTTTCATCATGACGATAGGAGGACGTAAATCCATCGTCTTCCAGGGGAACAGCTACTCGAAATATGTAGTTTGGGACGGATACAAGCTGACGGCGGCTCCATTATGCTCCAGGGAACATTCACATGTGCATCCATGGGTCCAGGGAAGCACGTGCAAGGTGCCATTCCGACCAAAGAGTATCGTACACTGGTTGGAAACCATGTACACCCCTGCATAGCTATCATGTTTCCCGACGGCAGTGGCATTTTTGAAGAAGATAATGCGCCGTGTCGCAAGACCAGGAGTGTTATGGAGTGATTCGAGGAACACGGTTTCGAGTTCCAGTTGATGTGCTGGCCCCCCTCCCGCCCCCCTTCGCGGCCTAACTCGCCAGATCCGAAACCGATAGAAAACATCTGCGATGTGAATGAATGTGGCATCAGGGTTAATCACCACCCTACCCGGAGTTTATGGGAATTAGGTGATTTTTGTGTGCAGGTGTGGTGCTATTTCGCTCCAGCGATTTACCTGGGCCTCATGGCTTCCATGCCGCGATGCCTCGCCGCCGTTATCCGTGCCAAAGGTGGACACACCAGCTATTATGACCAGCAGGTGGTCATAATGTTCTGGCTGATCAATGTAAATGAATAAACGTTAGATCAACAATAAAATCCATATAGTCCCTGTAGAAGTCAGGCTTAATTGAGATTACAAGGAAAAACCAGCGCAAATAGTCACAAAAGTAATAATGTGAATGTAGGAAATATACGAAAGAGGTAGTATAATCTGACACAAATAATATAATAGACACATGCAGTATACATTGAAGAACCAAAGAAACTGGTACACTTGCCTAATCTCGTCTAGGGCCACCGCGAGCACGCAGAAGTACCGCAGCACGACGTCGCATGCACTCGACGAATATATGAAGTAGTGCTGGAAGGAAATGGCACCACGAATCCTGCAAGGCTAACCGTAAATCCTAAGAGTACGAGGGGTGGAGATCTCTTCTGAACAACACATACAAGGCATCCCAGATATATTCAATAATGTTCGTGTCTGCAGAGTATTGTGGTCAGCGGAAGTGTGTCCCTGGAGCAACTCTATAGCAAATCTGAATGTGTGGGGTATCACATTGTCCAGCTAGAATTGCCCAAATCCTTCGGAATACACAATGAACATGAAATGATGCAAGTGATCAGACAGGATACTTACGTACGTGTCACCTGTATACACCCACCATTACAAAGCCTCAACCAGCTTGAACAGTCCCCTGCTGACATGCAGGATTCCTGGATTTGTGCAGTTGTCTCCATTCCTGTACAGGTCCATCCGCTCGATACAATATGAAACGAGACTCGTCTGACCACGCTACATGTTTCCAGTCGTCAACAGGCCAATGTCACTGTTGAAGCACCACGAAGGAATTATCCGAATGGGACACAAGGGAAAGAGCTTCACAAATTGAGCAACCCAGTAATGATTTGGTCCACTTTGGCGTTATACAAGTAATTGATTCATAGAGTTGTTGGATGTCCTAAAAATAACATGCTAAATTCTGTCCAGTTGGTGCGGTACATCGTCCTAATTCCGAGTTTGTGAGAGGGTCCTGCCCATAGAGCTAAAAACTTTTTCCTTTCTGGAGATCTAGTGGTCCCGCTGACGAAGGTGGCCTTTGGCAAACACAAAGATCACCAGTAGAGACTCTTGACGAGTCTAGGCCGGCATTATCTTGCTGAAATGTAAGCTGAGGATGGTTTGCCATGAATGGCAACGAAATGGGATGTATGATAATATCGTCGATCTATCGCTGTGACGTATTTGTGTCACGGATGACAACCAAAGAAGTCCTTTAATGAAAAGAAATGGCACTCCAGACCATCACTCCTCGTTCTTAGGCCGTATGGCGGGCGACAGTCAGAATGGTTTCCCACGTGTCTTGGGGCATTCCCAAACTCGACTTCGGATGCAATCTCATTGACGGGAGTAGAACTGTCTCCAGTGACGAGTCCCGCTTGGTAACGAGCACCAATGAACAGTAAAGACGTGTGTGGAGACACCCTGGACGCTGGTGGGATGCCAGCCTGGCTGTAGCCCACCATACGGCTCGAAAACCAGGTATGATGGTCTTGGGTGCCATTTCTTTTCATAGAATCGCTTTGGTTGTCATCTGTGGCACCCTCACAGCAGAGCAGCACGTCGTCAATACTCTACGCCATTTGGTTTTTCTTCATGATAAGCCATCATGAGCTTTCATTCCAGGATGTTAAAGCCCGCCCACACAAGGCGAATGTTTCTACTGATTGCCTTCATGCATGCCAAACCCCACCTAGGCCAACAAGGTCGCATGATCTCTCCCGTACTGAGAACGTTCGGATCATTATGGCCAGCCGGCCGCTGTGACCGAGCGGTTCTAGGCGCTTCAGTTCCGAACCGCGCTGCTGCTACTGTCACAGGTTCGAATCCTGCCAAGGGCATGAATGCGTGTGATCTCCTTAGGTTAGTTAGGTTTAAGTAGTTCTAAGGGACTGATGACCTCAGATATTAACTCCCACAGTGCTTAGAGCCACTGGAACCATTATGGACAGGATTATCCAACCATCTCGGAATTTTGACGATCTGAAGCGCCAATTGGACAGAATTGGCCACAGTATGTCCCAGGAGGACATCCAACAATTCTCTGTCAATACCTATCCAAAAATGGTTCAAATGGGTCTGAAAACTATAGTACTTAACATCTGAGGTCATCCGTCCCTAGAATTTAGAATTACTTAAACCTAACTAACCTAAGGACATCACACACATCCATGCCCGAGGCACCATTCGAACCTGCAACCGTAGCTGTCGCGCGGTTCCAGACTGAAGCGCTATGAACCTCTCGGTCACACCGGGCGGCAATGTTGTTGTTGTTGTGGTCTTCAGTCCTGAGAATATTTTGATGCAGCTCTCCATGCTACTCTATCCTGTGCAAGCTTCTTCATCTCCCAGTACCTACTGCAGCCTACACCCTCCTGAATTTACTTAGTGTGTTCATGTCTCGGTCTCCATCTACGATTTGTACCCTCCACGCTGTCCTCCAGTACTAAACTGGTGATCTCTTGATGCCTCAGAACATGTCCTACCAACCGATCCCTTCTTCTAGTCAAGGTGTGCCACAAACTCCTCTTCTCTCCAATTCTATTCAATATATCCTCATTAGTTATCCGAATAACTGCTTGCCTAAGGGCCACACGTGGAGTAATGCGTTATTGGCTTGCGCAATTTGTTAGGATCTTTCACTTGAATAAATTATCCAAAATATTTCCGAAATTGATTTTCTTTTTTCTTTTTTGTGCTTGTACATGTAAATCACATCCTCCGATTTCGGTCCCATTCTGATAATTCCTTAGTGTTGTGTCGTTTCCGTTTTTGTCTCAGAGTGTAGAAACATAAAAATGATCTGAGCAGTAACAACTAGTTCTGTAGTGTGGAAATGTTTTGCTGCGGGACTAGATTACCATAATTTGCATGGAATACCGAACCCCCTATCGGCCAAACAAACTCATTTCTACCTGATCCGCAATCGGATTTAAGCCACAGAGGTGACAACTTTGTGTACCAAATACCTCCGTCTCCATCCCCACAAATCGCCTACAAATCTTATCATGTATTCTTCTTTCGATACGTCATGAACGTGTATAAGGGAAATATTATTATTGCTATGCTTCCTGGTGTTGGAATTTAATGGCCAGCGGTGTGGATGGAGGAAACTTTTAGTGCATGTGTGTGTAACCACTAGGCACGTTTGATGACGAAGGGAAACAGTGTGAATGACACAAAGGGCAGTCCATGACGTGTGGCTACGGTGTACGGTTTCGAATGGGTGCGCCCTGCTGCTAGCTCAGTAGAGGGCCTCGGCGGTAGGCGCTACGGAGGCCGCCGCAGAGTGCGTGGGCGGTGGGCGGTGGGTGCGGCCAGCACGCGTCGGTGCACCCCTTTGTCGCGCTGGGGAAGCCATTAACTGGCCGGCAAAGTGGACAAGCCACTGGCGCTCTTCAAACACGCACCGCCCGGCCAGCCTTCCGCTTTGAGGCGCTACCTGGCCGTGCGCCGTTAGTTAGGCCTTCCCGCCATCCCTTCCGGTACAGTTTGAGGGGCAGTGCCCGCCGACTCGCTTTGACGACCTTGAAAAGGGAGCCTTCCCCAGAGACCTCCACCGCCGAGACCGCCATTCATTAAGTCTCATCTGGCAAGAACGTGCCCTGCTTCATCCCGCCGCAAACTGCGGGCTGATAGGATGGACAGATGTGCCATGCGTTGTGCCCATGTCGATGGATAAGCATTCTACATCTGCATCTATACTCCACAAGGCACTGTAATGTGCATGGCGGAGGGAACGGCGTAGCAGCTCTATCAAATTTCTTTCATAATCCATTCTAGTTTTTACAGCTGTAATAGTTGATTCGTCTATGTGCCTGCGTGTGCACTTTCATCTCTTATCTTATTTTCAGCGTCCCTACAAGAGGTATACGACTGTGGCAACATAGTGGTATCACTGTCACCTTAGAACACTGGTCCGATAAATCTGGCCAAGAGTGTTTTCCGATAACTACATCGTCCGTGTTACGAGGGGCGGTCAATAAGTGACGCAACACTCTTTTTTGTGGAAGCAGATTCGTTTTATTCAGGATTTCAATAGACCACATTATTCCCCACTGTTTTAGCTACAAAACCCTATTTTCAACATAATCTCCGTTCACTGCAACAGTCTCACGCCATCTTACCGATCCAGTGGTCGGCGTTGGAGCCAATGTTTTGGTGCACGAATAACCTCCCGGTATCCGTTTTTCAGGGAGTGCATCCCTCATTAGTCCCAGCACAGGGATTTGAGAGGTGCGGGATCCCGTCTGTCTCGTGGATGGGTAAGTACGGTCAGTGAAGTCTTTTGAGTTTTTCTCGGGTGCACAGAATTGTGTGACACCAGATGTTGTCAAGGAGAGGGAGAAGTTCGTTTGCACTTTTGTAGCGACGAACACGCTGAAGCCCTTCCTTCAGTTTCTTGCGGGTAGCACAATACACTTCATAGTCGCAGAAGACCGTCGCCATGAATTTACCGGCTCAGGGTGCGGCATTGAACTTTTTAATCGGAGGAGAGGTGGTCTGGCGCCAATCCGTGGACTGCATGTTTTGTTTCCGGTTCGAAGTAATGAACCCACGTTCCATCGCCTGTGACGATGTTCAATGACAAATTATCACGATTCGTCTTGCAACGCGCAAGCAATCCCCCAAAGAAAGTTCTTTGTTGCTCTTTATCGTCTTCTGTTAGGTGGCAAGGAACTTAGCGCTCACACACATTTGAGTACTCCAACTAGTCGACGATTGCGTCATCACTACCAACCAAGAAGTCCAGTTTTGCAGCAAGTTCTTTGATTGTGATCCGTCAGCCAAGTCGAACGAGAGTGTCCGCACGTTCCAGTGCTGCAGGAGATACAGCAGTGTGCGGTCGGCCGGCGCGCGGGAGATCGGACAGTTATGCGGGACGTTGTTGTGATGATGACAGACGTTTCGTGCAACGACTCTCCGCACTCTTACTACTATCAGCACTCAGTGTACATACAGCAAGTGCTGATGAACACTGCGATGCTCTGGTTTTCCGCCAAAAGCAACTCAACGACAGCTCTCTGTATGGAACACACCTCCGTTACAGGCCCCATTTTGAAGGCTGCATATAACTCCGATACCTGTCAGAACTTCATGAAACTATATTGACTGAAGCAGGTATATATCCCGACGTCCAACAACAAATACCGCATTTCTTCACCCAAAACTGGAGGAGAGAAAAAGTGTTGCATTATATACTAAACGCCTCTCGTATGTATCCAAAGCCCGTTGATTCGATTATGCCACTTCTAGGACTTTTATCTGTCACTTATCATTTCCCTCACCTCTACCAATGTTTGTTGAAGTCAAAATTGCCCGGTTACATCGTTTTTCTCAGTCTAGGTTAAACTGTAGATAGTTGCAAGGCAACGACATTCCACTTCCAACACGACCATGCGTATTAAGTTCTGCGATGTCGACCCAATATTCAGATTATTGACAGGTTTATTTTATTTATGGCTTTATGTGCTACTTCTTTTACAGAAGCCCAGGTTGTTCTCTGAGACTTGCTCACACATTCGTGTCTCCTTTTTGCATCCTGTTATACTGTAGCATTTAGCATTTAGCATTACCCCCACATACATTATCTGATAAAAAGTGTCAGGATACCCTTACGTAATGCATAAATGAGCACTAGATGTCAGGAGAGGCGCACCTGCCGGTATAAAAGGAGAGTGTGAGTATTGTCTTCTTGTCGTAGAGGGGCAGTAACAGTGGAATGGTTCGGTCACGAGCCCTCAGTGACTTTGAATGTGCACTACTCATTGGAAATCACCAATGTAACAGGTCCATCAAGGACATTTCAGGCCCATTTCGACTGTTAGTGATGTGACTGTGAAGTGGAAAGGCGAAGAAACAAACATAGCTAAAACCGACAGAGAAAGGACCGTCGAGAATTTCGGTTGGTGGCTGTAAAAACTCCTATGAAATCAGCGTAAGGGATCACTCGTGAGTTCCAAAACGCCACCAGCAGTCCAAATTGCTCAACAAGTGTGCGTATGGCGTCAAAATGAATGGAGTACAATGGTCGATTAGTTCGTCACAAGCTACAAATTTCCATGTCATGCTAGGTAAAGATTGACATAATCTGCAGAACGAAGCCATTGGATAGTTGTCGTGCCCAGCTGTTGGGCAGTGGATGACTGGAGGCAATTGATTTGGAGTAAGGGGCTGGTTTCGGTGAGTGCCTGTGGAACGTTTTCTGCCAACAAGCGTGGCATCAGAAAGGAAGCACTAGGTCGTGGCGCTATGGTATGGAGGTGTTTTCCGTTGTTATGGTGTGGTCCAGTTATTTCGCTTACGAAAACGCCCAGCGAGGAACGATATGAACACATTTAACAGCATTGTGTACTGCGTGCACTAGATGAACAATTTCGAGACGATGATTGTATCAGCATGAGAGTATCCTCTGCCATAAAGCGACATCTTTTATGCAACGGTTAGTGGACAGTAACATCACAGAACTGTAATACCTGCCTCGACCCGGTTGGTGTGGCCGAGCAGTTCTAGGAGCTTCAGTCTGGAACCGCGCAACCGCTACGGTCGCAGGTTCGAATCCTGCCTCGGGCATGGATGTGTTTGACGTCCTTAGGTTAATTAGGTTTAAGTAGTTCTAGGGGACTGATGACCTCAGATGTTAAGTCCCTTAGCGCTGAGAGCCATTTTTTGAACCTGCCTAGAGCCCCAGCCAGAAGCCAGTGGAACACCTTTGGGATGAGTTACAACGTCGACTTTGCTCCAGACTCCAAGAAACCTTCTCTGGTTTCGACAATTGACAAAGAATGAGCTGCTATTACTTGACAGGCATTCACAAACCTCATTGAAAGTGTTCACAGTAGAGTTGGAACCGTTATAAATGCGAGGGGTGGACCACTTCATGTTAATATCTACTAACAACTGTCGTGTCCCTCCTGAACAAATGTGATCTTATGCGATTCGATGTGCTCTAGACGTTTACTACTAATGTTGTTAACAGACATTATAAGAAACTCCCACTTACAGGCATTCACTGGACTCGCGTTCGGGAGGACGACTGTTCAATCCCGCGTCCGGCCATCCTGATTTAGGTTTTCCGTGATTTCCCTAAATCGCTCCAGGCAATTGCCGGGATGGTTCCTTTCAAAGGGCACTGCCGAATTCCTTCCCCTTCCTTCACTAATCCTATGAGACCGATGACCTCGCTGTCTGGTCTCCTTCCCCAAAACAACCCAAACAATCTTACAGGCATTGATTTATATCTATCCATATTGAACGTTAACTATCATTTCAAATCATGTAAACGAATTTTACAAACTATTCCTACGTAGCCATCCTCAATCGGAATGAAATTTTGCGCTGGTGCTTCCTATAGGATGACAGTAAGCTGCTCAAAATATGAAACCAAAATAATTAATTTTCTGATTTTAGTGCACTTTCTGTGAAGTGTGCGAAATGTCGTTCGAGGTCTACTACAGTACTGGAGGATTTTAAAACCTATTAAAATTTACAGTAGCAGCAGTGTAACCGAGATATTTTTGTATTAGATTCAAAAATTTCTTTGCTCTTCACACAGTTAAAAGTATTATTTTCTTGCGCATCTTTTTAATACTATCCAGAGGGTCTTGCTGCTATTCTATGGACAGATGACGATGACGGCGCATAGGTACTACTAGACGACGCAAAAGAACTGATTCGCATACTTGTGTGTTCCATCAGTCTATGGTAGTGAGGAAATTCAGTGAGCAGTAGTCAGTCAGAATCAACGACTTCCGTAACCTCTCTCGTTTGTCAAGTCATAAGGACAGTTTCGCCACAACTTCGCTTAAGAAGCCAAGGAGTACTCACAATTGTCAAGAGTGCTTGTGAGTGTAGTTAATTGTATATCCATCCTACAATGCAACGATACCAGCGAGTCTTTCGGACGTCTCCATCTGACGAGTCACTATGCGGCGGCAACCCTTGTAACGCTTTACGTCAGCCTCTGGCGGCAGACTACACCTGCGCCCTGTGTCAGGCTTGCTGCGACTAATTGTGTCCCATGATTCACCACGGCCAAGGTAAGACGGGGGCTGCAGCCCACTTACCTGATTGGCTGGCTCTCTCTCTCTCTGGCATCCCTCCCACCTCCCCCACCGCCGCACGCCACGCCACTGTCACCCTTTGAGATAGCCCACTGCGAGCGCGCTAATTCCGGCCTGCCACAGATCCACTAATAGCCGACTCCTGAGGGACTGCTACTCTGAAATCAGTTTCTCATTACGCACTCTGTCTCCAGCGCCGTAGAAAAATCAGTATTGTCTCGCTTTGCACAAACACAATGTTTTTTTCAGATAGCAGTACTACTTCTGTGATTAATTCTGTGGCACATAGCTTCGCTTCTGATTGTTATCCATTTGAGTAATATTAGCTTCGCAGTATCCTGCTGCAGTATCAGGTAATGTGGGCGAGTTTTATATTCTAAAACTTGTGTTTTCATCCACAAGACATGCAGTACTCTATTGATATATCGTAGAAATGCCTGTGTTTTCGCAGATACATTTCTTTAGGATTTTAACATATATTTAACAGTGGCGACTATTTAGAGGAAATGTGTTGCCTGTTTGAGGTAGTAGAAAGATATGTGGAGACATTTTAGCCCTGTGATTGTAATTTGTCGTTGCTGAACCTGAAGGCACAAGTGTTCGGTGCCTGATCGAATGCTCGTTTTCTATTAAAATTTTGTATATTCCACTCGATCACGTGTGTGAGATTTCAAAGTTGATATTATTATTATTTCTTGTAAAACATATTTCTCTTTGTAAATCAAGTGTTGATTAATTATTGAGCTTAAATATCTTACACAAAAATCTTAACTGCTGAGGGAGTGTATTCTGTAGCGCTATTTGTAGCAGTCGTTTTCAAGCAATAGTTCGTAACATTTGTTCGCGGTACAAAGTAATTAAATCATTCTCTAATGAACTAGTAGAATTTAACAACTAATCAGAAGTTGCATGCCGTGTTGGGGCGGACAATGAGCTGACGCCGATTCCATTCCACATACTTGTAGAACAAAAAAAGAAAAGGAAAAAAACATAGATTGCGAGTGATCATGGAATACCTAATTACACAACTAATATTTATAAAACTCTTCAATTCTCATCAGGAAGGCTATATCCACATTGTTGTAATGCTTTTGATAAAGAGTAATTATACTCCATTCGTCACACAATGGCTATCTTAGGATCTTGAAATTACGTCTTTACTAGACTGATGACAAAACAAGAGCAGAGACAAATAACTACATTGGTTTAGCGGAAAGTTAATGAAACAGTTGATTTCCACAGCGAATTTCTTAAACGCGGTCCCGCGTAACATCTTAACTACTGCTTAAACATATTCTCTGAATCACACATCGCGAATTACCATTCATAGGTATTATAAGGCCGCTCACGGCAGATTAATACCAAGGTATGTTATAGGTAGAGTAATTCAAGCTGAAGAAAGGATATCACCTTCATTTGATTCTGATCTCACAGATGACTGCACCATGGAACATTTTCTTAAGTATCAGCGTGCAAGAGCTTAAGAAGAGTGCACGCATATAGGCGGGTGAAGCGTTGATGCACAGTGGCATGTCCTTGGCCGCACACGAAGGTCCTCCATGTTAAATGGCAACGAAGCAGAGCACTATGAAGAGATAAAGTGTGGACAAACGTTACTGGCTGTGTGCCAGATGCACTCATCTTCATCTGTTCACCAGACAGTTCAATGCAACAGTGTAGCGTGGGGGGGGGGGGGGGGGGGGGGGGGGGAGTTGGCTACAGCGACCGACCTAGGCGAAAATGTCCTCTTTCTATGACCTCATTAGATAGGTAAATAAGATAAACGTATGAAGATGTGTACATCCTTTAACTATACGACAATTTTATTATTGTTCGCGTCCTCCATTTGCAGTAGAAAAAGCAGCCTAAGGAAAAGTCGGCAAAATGGCCAGTTTGCCCAGCACGTAGGAGATGTTAAAATCAAGAAGATATGGATTTACAGAATAAAATATTTTTAAATTTGAAAAAGATGAACTTACCTTACTAAATTATGCAAGTTATTGATAGATTTTCAGTTCCCGAGCTACACAGTAACATTTATCGTGTGGTCAAACTCAAATTAGGATTCAAAAGTCGAGCATTAATATACTATCCACACACAAACATACCATCATCCTCTTCGTAACCAGAAAATTCTTCATAAGGCCACTGCATGAAATACCAGAACATCTACTACAACCTTCATTGTCATCAAATCTAGAGAAGCATTCGTTGCAGTGCAAACATTCAGAGTCTTCGTCTTCCTCAGTGCATTCAAAAGCTACCTCTTCCACTGTACTGGATCTTTTCCCAGTTGCGTCTTTGCTTTCTTCTTATTCAAGTCTTTCCTTCCATCTCTACTGGCTTCCTTCTTCTCTTTGTGATCTGCTTATCTTTCCTTACTACATCTTGTAACATTTCACTTTTGTATGGGTTCGACATTACTAAAGTCACCTTGGCCTTTTTTTTTGCTTTCCTCTCTTTATTATTTGTGATAGCCTAGTTTTAATTTTGTTAAAGGTATGATGTGGTGTCTTGGACTCACTGCAAAACGTCATGACTGTTGCCATATAATTTACGCCAGTGAAGAATGAATGGGCTTACATTTTTGTCATCGCCACTCAGTTCTCAATTTTTATCGATATCATTTCTTTGCTTACGTCATTCTATGCTTCTGGCATAGCTTGGAAATCGCACGATTGTTGGAGTGATATTCCTAAATAATTTGATGGCGAGTTAACAGATGCATGTACTAAAAGAACATACCCATTCACTAAGTTCTTAATACGCTAATGCCTTAGTATACTTAATCAGTTAGATGGTGCTATATTATTATCAATACAGCTGTCTTAAAAAGAGGTAAATGTACTAAAAAATATCTTCAGACTAAGCGGCCAAGTGGCGAGTGGCCATTAAGCCCATCTGGAGGCAGTTACGCTAAATGTTGCCTGAATACGAAATTAGACAACTTAAGCAAATCCTAGAACATAGGTTCGAAAGCGAAAATACATAAAGCGTTATACTATCATTGTAGGAATTAACTATTACATCTAGATTATTTCAATACATGTGAATGAATTTGCCACTTACCTTAAAACAGACGCATAGAGCACACAAAGTACACTCTAAGATAAAATTGAACTTAATTTGGCACGATATACCTCGGGTAGACATCCAAGAACTCAGTCAATCAGAGCTATGGCAAGTAATGCTTGCCTAAGGGCCACAGGTGGACAAAGGCGTTATTGATTTCCTAAATTTGTTAAGCTCTTGCTCTTGAATATATCATATAATACACACCTCAAAATAAGTTTTGCATCACCCTGGTCCCCAAAATTCTTGAAGACAGGCGCTGAGTGTCGATATTGTATCACAGTCACAGTCCCTTTGACTTTCTGAGATGTCACTAAATCCACGCCGGCCGCGGTGGCCAAGCGGTTCTAGGCGCTTCAGTTCGGAACCGCGTGACTGCTACGGTCGCAGTTTCGAATACTGCCTCTGGCATGGATGTGTGTGATATCCTTAGGGTGGTTAGGTTTGAGTAACTAAGTTCTATGGGACTGAGGACCTCAGATGTTAAGTCCCATAGTCCTCAGAGCCATTTGAACCATTTTGGCCGCGCGAAATTGGACTACCTAACAGATCAAAACGAAAATTTCTGTTCCGACACTGACAACGTTGACTGTTTATGGAAAAAGTTTAAGGCAATCGTAAAATGCGTTTTAGACAGGTACGTGCCGAGTAAAACTGTGAGGGACGGGAAAAATCCACCGTGGTTCAACAACAAAGTTAGGAAACTACTGCGGAAGCAAAGAGAGCTTCACTCTAAGTTTAAACGCAACCAAAACGTCTCAGACGAACAGAACCTAAACGATGTTAAAGTTTGCGTAAGGAGGGCTATGCGTGAAGCGTTCAGTGAATTCGAAAGTAAAATTCTATGTACCGACTTGAATGAAAATCCTAGGAAGTTCTTGTCCTACGTTAAATCAGTAAGTGGCTCGAAACAGCATATCCAGACACTCCGGGATGATGATGGCATTGAAACAGAGGATGACACGCGTTAAGCTGAAATACTAAACACCTTTTTCCAAAGCTTTCACAGAGGAAGACCGCACTGCAGTGCCTTCTCTAAATCCTCGCACAAACGAAAAAATGGCTGACATCAAAATAAGTGTCCAAGGAATAGAAAAGCAACTGAAATCCCTCAACAGAGGAACGTCCACTGGACCTGACGGGATACCAATTTGATTCTACACAGACTACGCGAAAGGACTTGCCCCCCTTCTAACACCCGTCTAATGCAAGTCTCTAGAGGAACGGAAGGTTCCAAATGATTGGAAAAGAGCACAGGTAGTCCCAGTCTTCAAGAAGGGTCGTCGAGCAGATGCGCAAAACTATAGACCTATATCTCGGACGTCGATCTGTTGTAGAATTTAGAACATGTTTTTTGCTCGAGTATCATGTCGTTTTTGGAAACCCAGAATCTACTCTGTAGGAATCAACATGGATTCCGGAAACAGCGATCGTGTGAGACCCAACTCGCTTTATTTGTTCATGAGACCCAGAAAATATTAGATATAGGCTTCCAGGTAGATGCTATTTTCCTAGACTTCCAGAAGGCGTTCGATACAGTTCCTCACTGTTGCCTGATAAACAAAATAAGAGCCTACGGAATATGAGACCAGCTGTGTGGCTGGATTGAAGGTTTTTTAGCAAACAGAACACAGCATGTTGTTATCAATGGAGAGACGTCTACATACGTTAAAGTAACCTCTGGCGTGCCACAGGGGAATGTTATGGGATCATTGCTTTTCACAATATATATAAATGACCTAGTAGATAGTGTCGGAAGTTCCATGCGGCTTTCCGCGGATGATGCTGTAGTATAGAGAGAAGTTGCAGCATTAGAAAATTGTAGCGAAATGCAGGAAGATCTGCAGCGGATAGGCACTTGGTGTAGGGAGTGGCAAATGACCCTTAACGTAGGCAAATGTAATGTATTGCGAATACATAGAAAGAAGGATCCTTTATTGTATGATTATATGATAGCGGAACAAACACTGATAGCAGTTACTTCTGTAACTGGTCAGTCGGAAATAGTGTCCAGAAAGACGGCAGTCCTAGCAGTCACGAGCCATGTGCCCAGAGACATGGCGGCCCTCGACAGCTGGAGATGAAGTCCAGTGAGATGGTGGTCCTGGACAACTCGACAGTCAGAGATGATGTCTAGAGAGGCGAAAACCATGGCCGGTCGGTGGCGGTGTTCATCGGTGTCAGAGCCCTGAACGGTCGTTGGTGATGTACAGCGAGGCGAGAGGTCTAGACGGTCGTAAGTGACCTCCGATGAGGCGGAAGCCATGGGCAGTCGGCGGCGAGGTATGGGATGGGCTGGAGGCAAAGTCCAGAGAGGCGCTATGGAGGAGGCACTTGGCGATAGGCTGACGATTCGGTCAGGCCGGTGATTAATCATCGACCATTTCGGCTAAGTGAACAGTGGGCATTCTCTAAGGACACTGCCCTGGAGGGGAGTGGATCGTGTCCCAAATGCCTGCCTGGTGCAAGAATACAGGCGACGCACAGTGGACATGTGATCTTGGGAAAGGGAAGAGTTGCCCTCGATCCCAGCACTTGGACTGCAGTAATAATGAGTAAGGTACTTCTTGAAATTCACTCGTATGAAAGACTTTAGGCCTGAGATGTGGCTGTATAGAATAAGACTATGAATGCCATGGAGAGATAAAATTGCGAACAACTAGAATGAAAATGAAGAAACAAAATTGAGTCTATAACACTAAAATAAAGAAAACTGTTAGGTTTATGCATTAAGTACGTAGCGAATTTCCATAATAAGCACGCTGCCACCATTGGGGCTGGTGCTACTCGATGCCGTGTCCATAGTAGGCTATTTGTATTATTGTGGGGCTGTTTGTTTACGATTTTCCGTGGCAGTATTGCCTGCGGATTGTACCTGCGGCAAACAGCAGCCCACGTCTTTGTGTTTGATTGTATCACAGGCAAATATCAGGGATACGATAATGACATTACCTGGATATATCAGTAAGTGTTCCATCAACAAAGTTTTGCCGTAAATTTCTTTTTACTTCAGTTGTATTCAGCGCCTCCTGCTCTGTTACTAAAGCTACGGGTTTAACTACAGCAGCCTTTGATAGCTCCACATTTCAAAAGCTTGTGTCCTCTTGTCTCTTCTGGGAGTATGCCTGCGGAACCACTTGAAATGGCATGATCATATAAAATTAATTGTTGGTAAGGCGGGTACCAGGTTGAGATTCATTGGGAGGGTCCTTAGAAAATATGGTCCATCAACAAAAGAGGTGGCTTACAATACACTCGTTCGACGTATACTTGAGTATTGCTCATCAGTGTGGGATCCGTACCAGATCGGGTTGACGGAGGAGATAGAGAAGATCCAAAGAAGAGCGGCGCGTTTCGTCACAGGGTTATTTGGTAACCGTGATAGCGTTACGGAGATGTTTAGTAAACTCAAGTGGCAGACTCTGCAAGAGAGGCGCTCTGCATCGCGGTGTAGCTTGCTCGCCAGCTTTCGAGAGGGTGCTTTTCTGGATGAGGTATCGAATGTACTCCTCCCCATACTTATACCTCCCGAGGAGATCACGAATGTAAAATCAGAGAGATTCGAGCGCGCACGGAGGCTTTCAGACAGTCGTTCTTCCCGCGAACCACACGCGACTGGAACAGAAAAGGGAGGTAATGACAGTGGCAAGTAAAGTGCTCTCCGCCACACACCTTTGGGTGGCTTGCGGAGTATAAATGTAGATGTAGATGTAGAAATTAACCGAGCGGTCTGGGGCGCTGCAGTCATGGACTGTGCCGCTGGTCCCGGCGGAGGTTCGAGTCCTCCCTCGGGCATGGGTATGTGTGTTTGTCCTAAGCATAATTTAGGTTAAGTAGTGTGTAAGCTTAGGGACTGATAACCTTAGCATTTAAGTCCCATAAGATTTCACACTCATCTGAACATTTTTTGAACTAAAGACGCCCAAACGTGGAAACAACCACGCATGAGCAGCGCGTATTAGACGGAGCGGGTCCGACAGCCGATCAGTTCCAGTCACTCCACCAGGAAGGAGGTACACGTATTGCCGGTAGTTCAACCATGCCTAGACTGTCAATACCGCGATCCGATCGCGTTCGCATTGTTACTTTGTGCCATGCGTCTCGGACTGAACGAAGGCGATGTTGTTCGCACATGGAGGAGATACAGGAAGACAGAAACTGTCGATGACATACCTCGCTTAGCCTCCTCCCCCCCCCCCCCCCCTAAGGGCTACTGCTGCAATGGATGACCGATACCTACGGTTTATGGCTTGGAGGAATTCTGACAGCAACGCAACCATGTTGAATAATGCTTTTCGTGTAGCCACAGGCTGTCGCGTTACGACTTAGACAGTGTGAAATCGTCTGCATGATGCGAACTTCACTCCCGACGTCCATGGGGAGGTCCATCTTTGCAACCACGACACCATGCAGCGCGGTACAGATGGGCCCAACAAATTGCCAAATGGACCGCTCCAGGCATTCGACAGTTCGCGCCTCCATCGAGCACATCTTGTGAATGACTTCCTCCAGGATAACGACATCGCTCGACTAGAGTGGCCTGCATGTTCTCCAGACATGAACCCTATCGAACATGCCTGGGATAGATTGAAAAGGGCTGTTTATACGACGTGACACACAGTAAAGTGTGTATGTAGAACTTTAAATGGATCCTAGCCAAGGCTCGACATACGTATGTGTCAATAATAATGGGGATGTAACCCTTGTGTGCAATTTCTTGTTAAGCCACCTCACAAAGACAACTATTAAAATTACAGAGCCGCCACCAGCCCAAACCTCTCCTAACAATTAAGGGAAGACCGACCTGGAAATTATCAGTTTAATTAAATTAATAATTTAGTTATACGAATGCAATTTTTTAAAGAAACTCACAAGATGAACAGCATTGTATGTCGTATATCAAAAACAAATCAGGGAATAGAAAATTAGTTTGAAAACTGGAATCAGTGAGAAATATAAAAGACGCAGAGTTTGTCTTTTACGTAGCACATTTATTTCATTACTAAATTTGATGCTCATCCTATGAGTACACATCACTGGTGCCACAATAGAAAGTTTAAGTAAATAATTAGAATAAAAATGTAGAATCGCGCAATTAAAATGGAAAAACACACGAACGGGAAGTGGAACTCAATAATTCAATCATTCCATCTACATACGACAGAAATAGTTCAGAGAGATACCTATCACCATTATGCTCATGCACTAGCTTGGAAAGAGGTTTATCCGATTCGCAAGGTTTGTAGAGTAGACATACGACATGGAATCCGCGCCTGCCGCTTACGAACGGCCGAACTTCAGTACGGGGGAAACTTGGTCACGAGTTAACTGTTCAGAAATTAGACATTAACCCAGACACAAATGTAAGAAATTTTAATGGTGCAGTGGCAGAATGATTTTGCCGTCACGGAATAAAATTTACTCGGCAAGGCAGAAACCCTCTCTAGGAGCTACGAACTGCACTCACCAACCGCTAGATGCAAAGTGTCCTTTCTCCACCGAGCTTCGCCTAACTACCTGTCCAAAGGAAGCTACCAGAGGTGTAGGCTTCCGCAACCAACCTGACAGGCAAGCCAACCTCAGACCAAAAGGGGTGAACCTCTTTGTCCAGGTACTGGGATCCTGAGCTGGTCATTCTGTGCTACTCTCTAAACGAGAAGTACGTATCACCTGCTCCTAGCAGACGACAACCAACTCAGTGTCCCCCACAAAAGAAACCCGAAACCACACGGTTGACGTGACGGAATGCGCGGCGGGACCCACGTAGCGGCCTGCGAACAACGACAACAACCGGAGAGGACAGACACGACCAACGAAGGACCAAACGAACAACAATAAGACCGAAACAATAGGCTCCAGACAGATCATGATTTCCTATGTAACACAAAAAAATCTAACATAATATCATTTAATAAGCCTTACTTTGATTGCTCAGTCTATCTGGGAGAGTTAATAAATTAAACCGCAATCAGGCGGTGGACAGAGTAGGATGCACAGAATCCAGTGAGACACGCGTTCATGAAACGACTCTACAGAGACGTTTCAACACCAACCACTTGAGTCGCCGTTGAGGGGTGGGACAATATGGAGCAACAGTGTCTTGTGGATAGTATGGCACGACGAATACAGGCATTCATCAATTCAAGAGGTCGTGCTACTGGATATTGAACGAACCGTTGTGTGCAGCAATCTGGACGACCACCCTTGAAGGTCTTGCTGTATGGTGGTACAAAATACAATGTATAGTTGTCGTAAGCTATAAAAAGGACGGAAATGATGTTTATGTTGATCCCTGTTCCAATTTTCTGTACAGTTTCCGAAACACTCGGAACCGAGATGATGCAAAACGTTTTTGATGTGTGTAAATTTAACTTCAGTTTCACAAATGATTTCACCACCCACCGCGCCAAGTAATGCATCCGTAGAACAATAATAGTTACGTCTGATTAAATTTACTTTACAGTCTAGACACAGGTTCGGCATCAGCGTTATTCAGTTGACTGTGGACTTAGTGGTAGTCACAATATCCGGCGTTCCTCTGCGCTTTTTATACTTGAGGCTATAAACATGAAAGTCTTCCAAGTTCCCGCTCGTCTCCAGTAGTTCAGGAAGCGTTTAAGGTACTGCAACTCTATTTCCACCTAAATAGATTTCCTGGTAAGTCGTCGATAAATTACGTAAAATAAGTTCTAATACATGTATTAACACAATGTGTTCAGCAGAATATATGTTGAATTCTTTAAAACAGTAATTATGGATGAAACAGCAGGCGAAGTTACTTAGACACAACAGTGATCGGTAAGGGTGGTATGTAGTGAATAATCAAGTATTAAATTAACGAAAGACAGCGATGATTTTCGAGAATACAGGGTCTTACAAAAAGATACGGCCAAACTTTCAGGAAACATTCCTCACACACAAATAAAGAAAAGATGTTATGTGGACATGTGTCCGGAAACGCATAATTTCCATGTTAGAGCTCACTTTAGTTTCTTCCACCTACGCTCAATGGAGCACGTTATCATGGTTTCATACGGGATACCCTACCTGTGCTACTAGAACATGTGCCTTTACAAGTACGACACAACATGTGGTTCATGCACGATGGAGCTCCTCCACATTTCAGTCGAAGTGATCGTACGCTTCTCAACAACAGATTCGGTGACCGATGGATTGGTAGAGGCGAACCAATTCCGTGGCCTCCACGCTCTCCTGACCTCAACCCTCTTGACTTTCATTTATGGGGGCATTTGAAAGCTGTTGTCTATGTAACCCCGGTACCAAATGTAGAGACTCTTCGTGCTCGTATTGTGGACGGCTGTGATACAATACGCCATTCTCCAGGGCTGCATCAGCGCATCAGGGATTCCATGCGACGGAGGGTGGATTCACGTGTCCTCGCTAACGGAGGACATTTTGAACATTTCCTGTAACAAAGTGTTTGAAGTCACGGTGGCACGTTCTGTTGGTGTGTGTTTCCATTCCATGATTAATGTGATTTGAAGAGAAGTAATAAAATGACCTCTAACATGGAAAGTAAGCGTTTCCGGACACATGTCCGCATAAAATATTTTCTTTCTTTGTGTGAGAGGAACGTTTTCTGTGAGTTTGGCCGTACCTTTTTGTAACACCCTGTATATGTTATAGCCCCAGAGGCGCAAGCTGACCCAAGCAGCAGCGTTGACAGCAACAAAGCAGGACACGGAGGCACGGCCTTATTGTGTTGTAACAATGTCGTGAGTGGCGCTACGCCGGATGCTGGATCAGCATACCAGACCTACTGCTGGTCATGCCATGTTCCGGGGCCCAGGACCCCGATGTTGGATACAGCGATAGAGGTCTATGGACTTAATCTGCAGGTAGCAGTTTGTGTCCACGCAGGTAGGCGGCGGCTCGGCATCAAGTCAGGTGCAGCTGCGAACACTTGACCGCCCAGTTAGGTACCCTGAAGTCGACTCAAGTCAGTCAGCAGATGGCCCCCTCTGGTGGGGAGCAGTTCAGTGACCTGCAGCATCAGGACCAGGCGCAGCCGGCGTATCCACATCAGGTCGAAGACTACCATGGAGTGCCTCTGAGAACTGGCTTTGATTGATTGCAGATATTGCACTGCTGTAGTGAGAGGTATTTATGATCACTGCAGCCCGCCCTATTTTGGCAGGACATCCCTGGACGGGTGCGCAGTGCCAGGCTCTGACGTGCTGTAATTCGAGACACCATGGCGATGGTCTGACAACCGTATCGTGCTGTGTTGAAGTCCTGGCAACAGCAGCAGGGGCTGAACTTATGGTAATCCGTCTCGCTTTAGCACCATGGCGCACTATGGCCGCTCTGCAACTTCTTGTAACGGAATGCAGGGACAGGTTTCTGTTTCCAAAGCAGCAGGTTACAATCGAAGATATGTAAGGTAGTTGCTCAACAATTATTTCCGAGGAAACTACGACAGACTAAAAGGGGTGGATAAAATACGGAAAAACACAACACATTACCACCATGTAGGAAAACCGTTGATATCAAAAATAGCTTCTAGTGTGTAGGGAGGATACGTACATGTTCTGTCTGCTTCTCAAGGAAATCTCATACCATTCTTCCTGCAGAATAATGGCAAGTTCAGGTAACGATAATTGCGATGAATACAAATCACGCACCTTTATCTCCAAACTAGACCACAAAGGCTGCGTAATACTGAGGTCTGGAGATTGTGATGGCTAGGCGATATAAGACGTTTCATCCTCGTTCGTACAAATCTAGTCCTGGAGCTGTATGAACAGGGCCCCGTCGCCTTGGAACACAGCAATAGTAAAGGGGAACTAACATGGTACCATGGGATGGACCTGACCTGTCGAAATGTTCACGTACACTTGGCAATAGCGCCACCTTGCTGATTAACCGTAGGACCCAAGGAATACCACGTTGTGGTTGGCCAAATCATCACCGAACCCCCACCATGTTTCAATCTTCTGAAGTAAACACGGCCAGAAGTTGGCAACGGTGCGAAAGAAGACTCATTCAACAACATCTTACGTTGCTCTATGGTCAACGTTTCAGGGCATCAAGACCACATTTTCCTGTTACGGTCATTTGTAGTACTGATTAGTGGTTTTGTAATTCCAGTTAGTCCAGAAATTCCATGCTTATGGAGCTTTCTTCGTGCTGTTTTGGTGATGATAGCGTTGTGGAGTGCGACATTCAGTTCCGCAGTGACTTTTTCAGCTGCAGGCTTCATATTATTCGTCACAGGACACACATCTATTCGCGTTATGAGTTAGCGGAAGATATTTTACCACACTTCTCGTATGTGGTGTAAATCTTCGTACGGTGCCTCGTTTTAACACCAAATAGTTTGGCTACCTTGGTTACGGAAGAACCCACCACTAGCTACTCAAGTTAGAATTCACTTAGCTCCGGCATAATGCACTCACAGCTACACGAAAAACTCTTCTGACAAAGACTGACACTTCCGACGGATTTAGGACACTGCAAAAGTGCCATTAATTGTCAAATAAAATTGCGCAATGTCTAGGTTTCGCTATAATATGCGTTTATATTCAAGCATGCATTTCAGTGTTTCCATAGTTTTGTCCAAACCCACGTGCATTAGCATTCTCGTCAGGTGAAACGCCCGCCAAACTCGCTGGGCAGAACAGGTAATAGGATTGTGGAAAGGGCCAAGGGTTGGGGTCAGTTTCTGCTTCTAATTGTCATTTATTGTAATTTAGCAACTCTTTCACGGCTGAAGGCCTCCAACAAGAAATATTAACAATATAAAAATCCAATTAAGATAGCAATAAGATAATTTAAAGAAACAATATATGCAAGGTGCAACACCAATGGCTGAGGGCCACAGTCAGACTTCAAAATTTCAAAATATATTACCATAATCTTTAAAGGCAAAAGGCCGCAGTGTTTAAGCTTGAAATGTAAATTTAAAAATTAATTTTCCAAAATTTTAAGAAACAAACAATAACCATAAGCCAAAAATTTAAAGTAGTTGACAACAGATAATTGAACACCGGTGGCACTCAGAAGGCCTCCACGTAGGTTCACTTAAGTGAGACAGGTGATGAGCCCAGCTATACTTGATCCGTCGGAACCCAACCAGGGGACAGCCACGGATCGACTGACTCAACGTCTTGTTTACCATCAATCAGTACATGAGAACTCAAATAGAAAATGTTACAAACGTGACAATCCACAATGGAGTACGTATTAGCTGTCAAAATTACACACCGTGTTGGACAGCGACAACATGTGAGGAAAGCCCGCTGCCTGAAATTGCGTTAGTGGCCAGGACAGGTAACCGGAACACTAACGGCCACTATGCAGAAACTTCCGCTGGTACACTTCAATTTCATACACTATAATAGTTAACACGCTCAAAAGAACACTGCCTGAATTTACGTCAGTACCCAAGGCAAGTAATCAGAACACTAACGGCCACAAGACAGAAAATTCCACTGGTGCACTCAAATCGTAGTCGACCAAAATAGTTAATTGCACCGCATGGCGGCTAAATCTCACAGTAGAACCACTCGGTGCTGCTCACCGGAAAACCTCCCCAACAGCAAACCACTGAAGCGAATCACCACTACAAGAATAGACGTGCCTTGGGTAGTTGAAACCACTACTCAACTTTGACGTCAGCGAACCACGAAGCTCGTGGTGATCGGACAGCTCCGCAGACGCTTCGACACTGCGCAAGGACTGCTAGTGGCCCCATGCGACTGCACCGCGCAGAGATAACTTCCCTCGTTCGCAACAACCGACCGACTCACTCCAGACCCCCTTGCTGGAAACTATATGTACCAAACCAAAGATGATACACGGCGCATTTATCGATGCACATCACTGCTGCCACACGCAGAAGGAAGAAGAACCTCGACGTAACCGCGACAAGGGCGGGAAACCAAACACAGATAGACAGCGAAGTTCACGAAAACGCATGGTTGGGAGAGAGCACGGCACATTAGGTACTCGTCGGTTCCCTGTCTGCAAAACGCATATCGCACTCGGCGTTATACTTGCACACCGCTTTAGCATCGAGCAGAGGTTTTGAAACCCAATGTGTTATGGCTATTCGCTTTTATCCGCATTGCAAACTTTCTGGTCTGGTCATCACTTATGTTCATCGCCTAATTTTTTGTGGAGGTCTTCAAGGCTTGCTGCGTTTTGCGCTGTGGATCTGTCAAGCTCGATTAAATGTAGGTCAGTTTCTGATGATATCAAGTATTCTTCCAACAACGTTAGTTCTGAAATAATACTGCTAGAATTCCTGTCGAGAGGCATCAGGAAAGCGACTTTAGCAAGAGTACTGGAAGGTTAAATCAGAATGACTACGTTTCACGGAAAAGGCAATCATTCTGCACCTCAGAGCTATTTGCTGGAAGGTATTATTGATGAAATAGTTGCCTGGTGCTCGTGAAATGTGGAATCTGTCGTCAAGCAATAATACGTGTTGAAGAGTGCTGTGGGCCCTCGAGGGCGTAGGTGGCTCTTGACAATGTTGTTTTCTCAGACCTCAAGGTATTGGTTCAAAGTATCCGAAGAAGTTATTATTCTAATACTGAAGGCTCATTCGTATTTGCAGGTGTATTCATGGGCACTGAGATCTGATAAGCTCTTTCTCCGATGGATGTTGTTGAATGTGGCGACTTAGTGTGAGTGCACGCTGTCGGTACGCGTCAGTCTCGAATGACATCGTGGAGATACTGTTTGGGTGGAGTATGTGTTAATGGAAGAAACGAACTTGATATTGTTCAGTGACGGTAAATGAAGTGCATTTGCTTCGGAGGATTTGAAATGATTCGATTCTGGTGTACCATTGGACCAGCGTATCGTTGAACTGTTATCGCAGTTCGTCTTTGTGGATATGTCTTCAGATACTGTAAGGAACCAGTTGGAGATGGCGCCGTGACTGATAATTGTGTACTTTTCCCAGTTCAGTAGTCGCAACTCAGAAACGTTTTGGTTGTGTTACAAGTGTTTACCAACGATGATACAGCAGTGGCTATTTTAACTTGTCTCTTTGGTCAAAGTGGCGTCGGTGACCCTTACTGAGAGTTACTAACGATATTCAAATGCCTATAATAGGAAATATTTTAATTGAAGGTGGAATACATTGCATTAGTTGACTATCGGACCATACATCGGACTAATCTGCCCGGCTAGAGAAGACTGCTGGCAGTTTCTGTGGGGTTGATGGCGGCTGTATTATTTATATACCGCAACCAAACATGCAGCACAAATCTGTTTTCGTTTCTCTGGAAACGCATTAGTATTGCTTTGGCTTTCAGACAGTACAGACGGCACTCTTTAGCACCTCTCACTTTAAATCTGGAAACAGGTGGTGGTGGTTAGTGTTTAACGTCCCAGCGACAACGAGGTCATTAGAGACGGAGCGCAAGCTCGGGTTAGGGAAGGATTGGGAAGGAAATCGGCCGTGGCCTTTGAAAGGAACCATCCCGGCATTTGCCTGAAACGATTTAGGGAAATCACGGAAAACCTAAATCAGGATGGCCGGAGACGGGATTGAATCGTCGTCCTCCCGAATGCGAGTCCAAAATCTGGAAACAGCGCTGCTGTATGTCACGATGTCCTTTGGCAGTAAGAAATGTAGAGGGCATGGATTCTGATTACAGGAGCACGAGGCCATTCTCTTGGTGACACTGTATAATGAAGCACAAGGTAAGGAAAGTATTCTTAATAGAAATGTATTTTAGAAAACTCTCTAATGACAATAAAACATAAATGCTTCTCAATATCTTTACTCAAGAATATTCTATTTCATATTACAATAAAGACAAGATGCAAAATTCTGGGCCGGCCGCGGTGGCCGTGCGGTTTTAGGCGCTACAGTATGGAACCGCGCGACCGCTACGGTCGCAGGTTAGAATCCTGCCACGAGCATGAATGTTTGTGATGTCCTTAGGTTAGTTCCGTTTAAGCAGTTGTAAGTTCTAGGGGACTGATGACCTCAGAAGTAAAGTCCCATAGTGCTCAGAGCCATTTGAACTATTTTGAACCAAATTCTGGATCACCTCTACTGTGTGACTTTCTCTATGACGCCATGAGTTTATGATATGAAGGATTTAAACGACCTGTTTTGCACTTGTTATTAAATGCTGTCTGTTCTTGTATTGGTAACTGGCGCAAAGTATGTTCTTTATTCTATGTCGCGATTTGCGAGAGCGTTGTTAAAAAGAAACCTAAGCGCACAGATTAAACCACTGCGAGTGAAACAAACAGCAGTCATATTTCTAATCATGGTTATCAAAAATATTTGTGTTTTTGTGCGAATGCAGCATGATTTCCGAGGGTGAAATAAGGCAGGAACCTAAGAGCAGAACTGACATCCGCAGCGAATGAAACGAACACCAGTTAATCTTTTTAATCTTCGTTCTTATAAATATTTGCCAGTGTTTTGTCCGAATGAGGCTTGGTTTCCTTTAGAATAATTTTTTTTTTGTATTCATCTGCCTACTTCGCGTATATAATTTAATTCAAGTCGTTATTTTTTCGCGAGTTTTCATTAGGTGTGTAGGACGACTTATTTTACGACTTTTTTGTATTTAGTATTTCTCTTTCTATTCAAGCTTGTAAATAGCTCAGCTCAATTTGTAGAATCCACGTTTCCTTATTTTTCGTGATTTTTACACAATATTATGTTCCTTTCCCTGTTATTACTGTGATTATGTGGTTTTTGCGTTGCATTTTACTCTCTCCTCACCCAGAATCCCATATTCCTGAGGTTCCCCGTTGATTTTTATATTTATTTTTAGTAATTTCTACTATTCTCGCGATTAAGTTTAGGCACCAAGGGAACTTGTACGAGAATTCGTCTCCATTTTGATATCCTGTATGTGTTACATCTTTGGGTCCGGCATGACGTCACTGCTCAAGATTGACGTGTTGTAAGTAGGCTGTTTAGGTTCTTATATTGGTAACTCCGCCGCCACGTAGCGCTCTGTATGAAAATCACTGGCTGTGCTGTGTGCAGTCTGTGGCTGGTTTGCGTTGTTGTAATACTCGCCATTTTAGTGTTGGGCATCTGGATGTTAACAGCGCGTAGCGTTGCGCAGTTGGAGGTGAGCCGGCAGCAGTGGTGGATGTGGGGAGAGAGATGGCGGAGTTTTGAAATTTGTAAGACTGGATGTCATGAACTGCTTTATATGTTATGACTTTTGAAGACTATTGAGGTCAATACATTGTTTGTTCTCTATCAAAATCTTTCATTTGCTAATTATGCCTATCAGTAGTTAGTGCCTTCCGTAGTTTGAATATTTTATTTAGCTGGCAGTAGTGGTGCTCGCAGTGTTGCAGTAGTTCGAGTAACCAAGATTTTCGTGAGGTAACTGATATGTGAAACGTATGCGTTAATGTTAGTGAGGGCCATTCTTTTGTAGGGATTTTTGAAAGTCAGATTGCGTTGCGCTAAAAATATTGTGTGTCAGTTTAAGCACAGTTTTGTATAATTGTTCTAAGGGGACGTTTCAGTGTGTAGTCGCACGTTGG
Source organism: Schistocerca gregaria (assembly GCF_023897955.1). Classification (NCBI taxonomy): domain Eukaryota; kingdom Metazoa; phylum Arthropoda; class Insecta; order Orthoptera; family Acrididae; genus Schistocerca; species Schistocerca gregaria. The sequence goes on from NC_064923.1 coordinate 425,449,749, forward strand.
AATTTATTCCAAATTCATATAGAAAAGAGTACGACTATCTCCAAAATGTGGTCGAATAATAACAAGTGGATAAGGCCGCAGAAATATAGACTGATTAATTATTCTCATTTAATTGAATCAGAGAAGTTAAAAGCTGTAAGCATGTGCGCACGTACCCATATTACCGGCATTTTTGTTTCTGTTTTTCTCTTCCTTCTACTCGCTTAAATAATGCGATTCTGGCTACAAATTTACATAATTTTGGTAAGTACACTCCTGGAAATTGAAATAAGAACACCGTGAATTCATTGTCCCAGGAAGGGGAAACTTTATTGACACATTCCTGGGGTCAGATACATCACATGATCACACTGATAGAACCACAGGCACATAGACACAGGCAACAGAGCATGCACAATGTCGGCACTAGTACAGTGTATATCCACCTTTCACAGCAATGCAGGCTGCTGTTCTCCCATGGAGACGATCGTAGAGATGCTGGATGTAGTCCTGTGGAACGGCTTGCCATGCCATTTCCACCTGGCGCCTCAGTTGGACCAGCGTTCGTGCTGGACGTGCAGACCGCGTGAGACGACGCTTCATCCAGTCCCAAACATGCTCAATGGGGGACAGATCCGGAGATCTTGCTGGCCACGGTAGTTGACTTACACCTTCTAGAGCACGTTGGGTGGCACGGGATACATGCGAACGTGCATTGTCCTGTTGGAACAGCAAGTTCCCTTGCCGGTCTACGAATGGTAGAACGATGGGTTCGATGACGGTTTGGATGTACCGTGCACTATTCAGTGTCCCCTCGACGATCACCAGAGGTGTACGGCCAGTGTAGGAGATCGCTCCCCACACCATGATGCCGGGTGTTGGCCCTGTGTGCCTCGGTCGTATGCAGTCCTGATTGTGGCGCTCACCTGCACGGCGCCAAACACGCATACGACCATCATTGGCACCAAGGCAGAAGCGACTCTCATCGCTGAAGACGACACGTCTCCATTCGTCCCTCCATTCACGCCTGTCGCGACACCACTGGAGGCGGGCTGCACGATGTTGGGGCGTGAGCGGAAGACGGCCTAACGGTGTGCGGGACCGTGGCCCAGCTTCATGGAGACGGTTGCGAATGGTCCTCGCCGATACCCCAGGAGCAACAATGTCCCTAATTTGCTGGGAAGTGGCGGTGCGGTCCCCTACGGCACTGCGTAGGATCCTACGGTCTTGGCGTGCATCCGTGCGTCGCTGCGGTCCGGTCCCAGGTCGACGGCACGTGCACCTTCCGCCGACCACTGGCTACAACATGGATGTACTGTGGAGACCTCACGCCCCACGTGTTGAGCAATTCGGCGGTACATCCACCCGGCCTCCCGCATGCCCACTATACGCCCTCGCTCAAAGTCCGTCACCTGCACATACGGTTCACGTCCACGCTGTCGCGGCATGCTACCAGTGTTAAAGACTGCGATGGAGCTCCGTATGCCACGGCAAACTGGCTGACACTGACGGCGGCGGTGCACAAATGCTGCGCAGCTAGCGCCATTCGACGGCCAACACCGCGGTTCCTGGTGTGTCCGCTGTGCCGTGCGTGTGATCATTGCTTGTACAGCCCTCTCGCAGTGTCCGGAGCAAGTATGGTGGATCTGACACACCGGTGTTAATGTGTTCTTTTTTCCATTTCCAGGAGTGTACTTTCTTCATTGTAGTCGTTTACTTTATCTGAAATTTCTACAATTTAGAAACATAAAGAGTGTGTGTAGTTGCTTCCACTCCAGTGGCCCATATTGGTTCAGTTGAAAAAAAAAAAAAAATGAAAAAAAAAACAGGTTTACCATTCGAAGAGAATTATTTCAAGTTATCTTGCCAGTAAGTTATTAGGCGGAAAATGAAGCAGGTAACATCAGCTCATCAGTATTTTGTTATTTGAGATTCACTGTAGAATTGCCCTTTTCTGGCTGATGCACGACGAGTCCGTAGGGAATTGGTATCTTGCAGCTGCAGCAGAAGAAATCGACAGAGGTGCAATGACAACACAAGCAATAATTAACGTCAGTCATAGTTAAAATACGCACAGTAAAAAAGTGATGAACTGATTTTACGAAACCCAGAATAGGTTATGGTCTTCAAATTTTTATTTACAGGAAACGATCATTTCCTACTTACTACCTAAGACTTAACAGGGAAGCTTTATTTATTAGGGCGAAGTACTAAATTTTGTATCTATAGGTGCAATAATTTTTATTTCTGTCTGCATATCGACTCAACACAATACATTGAAAAACGTCTTGATCAATCTAATCAAAAACTGTAATACCGCTGTGAACCAGAATGTCAGTTTTGGCCAACCTTGTAATGTGGCAGTATTACACAAATCTCAACAGCGTATTTCTTGAGTATGTTAAAAACTTTATTTGATATGAACTGGTATTTGCTGTTGTTAAGAACAGACTCTATTAATGCGGAGATAGGAAAAAATAATAATAAAAGAAGCGGTACGACATGCACAACAGGTTTTCATGAAAAGTAACGCTGTACTTGAGAACTGGAGGGACACTGGTAATCATGACCGGCACATTGTCTAAAATTATTTATTACTTAACGATCTTTTACGGCAAGACTAGTCAGGGAGGGTGTAATCATTCGTGACCATTCCTGTGTACTTTGGAGAGTCACGTGAGGTACTTGTTCGAGCGGAGCAGTGAATCAGATAAGACTAACGTTGATAACTCAGGCTGTTGGAGGTTAATTAACACTGAGTGCCATGTGTACTCAGTTGATACTTGTCGCCTTACGCATGGGCAGTGCTGCTGACTAGAGTAGCAAGAACACATCTTATTTCAAGCTCATAAACGCCTTTCATGGTTTGACAGTATTAGTTTTTAATAATTTGCGAACCACCTCGTAGTAGACGGGCGAGGATAGCCCAGAGCAGTATTGTTTGCTATGACTTATATTCTATTCCTCAATCGTTAAATTATATATACGCTCCTGGAAATGGAAAAAAGAACACATTGACACCGGTGTGTCAGACCCACCATACTTGCTCCGGACACTGCGAGAGGGCTGTACAAGCAATGATCACACACACGGCACAGCGGACACACCAGGAACCGCGGTGTTGGCCGTCGAATGGCGCTAGCTGCGCAGCATTTGTGCACCGCCGCCGTCAGTGTCAGCCAGTTTGCCGTGGCATACGGAGCTCCATCGCAGTCTTCAACACTGGTAGCATGCCGCGACAGCGTGGACGTGAACCGTATGTGCAGTTGACGGACTTTGAGCGAGGGCGTATAGTGGGCATGCGGGAGGCCGGGTGGACGTACCGACAAATTGCTCAACACGTGGGGCGTGAGGTCTCCACAGTACATCGATGTTGTCGCCAGTGGTCGGCGGAAGGTGCACGTGCCCGTCGACCTGGGACCGGACCGCAGCGACGCACGGATGCACGCCAAGACCGTAGGATCCTACGCAGTGCCGTAGAGGACCGCACCGCCACTTCCCAGCAAATTAGGGACACTGTTGCTCCTGGGGTATCGGCGACGACCATTCGCAACCGTCTCCATGAGGCTGGTCTACGGTCCCGCACACCGTTAGGCCGTCTTCTGCTCACGCCCCAACATTGTGCAGCCCGCCTCCAGTGGTGTCGCGACAGGCGTGAATGGAGGGACGAATGGAGACGTGTCGTCTTCAGCGATGAGAGTCGCTTCTGCCTTGGTGCCAGTGATGATCGTATGCGTGTTTGGCGCCGTGCAGGTGAGCGCCACAATCAGGACTGCATACGACCGAGGCACACAGGGCCAACACCCGGCATCATGGTGTGGGGAGCGATCTCCCACACTGGTCGTACACCTCAGGTGATCGTCGAGGGGACACTGAATAGTGCACGGTACATCCAAACCGTCATCGAACCCATCGTTCTACCATTCCTAGACCGGCAAGGGAACTTGCTGTTTCAACAGGACAATGCACGTCCGCATGTATCCCGTGCCACCCAACGTGCTCTAGAAGGTGTAAGTCAACTACCCTGGCCAGCAAGATCTCCGGATCTGTCCCCCATTGAGCATGTTTGGGACTGGATGACACGTCGTCTCACGCGGTTTGCACGTCCAGCACGAACGCTGGTCCAACTGAGGCGCCAGGTGGAAATGGCATGGCAAGCCGTTTCACAGGACTACATCCAGTATCTCTACGATCGTCTCCATGGGAGAATAGCAGCCTACATTGCTGCGAAAGGTGGATATACAGTGTACTAGTGCCGACATTGTGCATGCTCTGTTGTCTGTGTCTATGTGCCTGTGGTTCTGTCAGTGTGATCATGTGATGTATCTGACCCCAGGAATGTGTCAATAAAGTTTCCCCTTCCTGGGACAATGAATTCACGGTGTTCTTATTTCAATTTGCAGGAGTGTATTTAACTGAACAACGTTTCACAGTTAAAAATTAATACCTTCGAATCAGGTAAGTAATGCAATTGTTAAGTACTGTAGCTTATTGCTGGGGCTCTAAGTCTCAATAAGAAATACGTCACTTCCGAAAGAGGATTGAAAACTTGTAATAAAGTTTAAATTTTAATTTTAAAGGAAGTGTGTTAATTGTCACCCTTCCCATTGTGACATCAGTCAATTTTTTACGATGCTACCAATGTAGACTACTTAAGAAATTTGATTTCTTGAAGTAAAATGTCTCTACTTCTCCCCAAATTTAAAAAATTCTAGATTACTTCCATGATCTTAACCCTTGAACGCATAACAGCGATCATTTGAACCTGGCAATATTTAATTTTCCAATAATCTGGCCAAAATTATTTATTTTAATTTATACTACTTGTAATAATTATAAATGCAATTAAATTTCCTTAGGGAATACATTATTAGATAAAGGAAAATTAATTATTTTTCTTTATTGACTTTGTAATCCTACACGCCTGATCCACGGAGAGTTACTTTTTGACTCCTTGGGCAAAGAACCCTCTTTCTAATACTTCATTTATCTTTAGTCTGAATTTCATGATTTGTTATTAAGATCATTGGAAACAATTAAGGTAGTTTATCTTTTTTTTGGCAAAATAGTTTCAGGTGGGCATGAGTCTCATAAACGGAATAATAATGCTAGATACTTTTATCCTTTAGCTGCAGCATGGATTATATATTACCTGTTAAATGTAAGCGGACATTATTTGAAGTCAGTACAAATGATCAAAATTTAGAATCAAGAATTTGCTAACTTGGCTACATTTCCACTTAACAGATTTGAAGATATACGAAGAGGTCTGATGAAAAGCGGACCAGACACACCAGGTGGAAGGGTGACAACATGGGACCGATTCACTATGTTTGGGAAGTTTTCATAGGAAACTTGCAATAAAGGATGACCTCGATTAAACTTTAACTATCGATAAAGAGCTTATCCCCTTCAGAAGTCATTGCAAGTTTATTCAGCGTATTTCCAGCAAACCACGGAAATATGGATTGAAAAAACTCTGGTTTTGCGATGCTTTGACTTCAAACGCTTTAGATTGTTTGGTTTATACTTGAAAAAACCCTAAACACATTAAATACGAACCAATGTTGCTTCTGATGCAGTAATTTCACTAACACATACATTGGAAGGAACCTCAACAAATGTCGCAATGAATTACTTTTTTCACACGTGTTCCGCTATTTGAAGAAACACTGCATGAAAGGTTACAGCAATGGGAACTTTGAGACATGACATACAAAAATTATAGTTTCCATGTCCAGAGAAATTTTATCCTCGTCATTTGCTTTTTAAATACAATTAGTCAGTTGTAAGATATGTTTCAAAAAAGGACTGAAGAGTTATAGTACTAAATTCTCTGCAAAACAATGCCACAGTAGGTGAAGGACATAGAAACATGTCACTGATAATTCTATTCTGTAGCGAAACTAAATAAGGAGTTGGTTTTCTTGACCGGAAGGCACGAACATACAGACAAAAGAGACAGCCAAATAGATGGCCTTTTGTCTTATGAACAAATGTAATGGGTTTATCAGCTGTAAACACTCTTTATATATTGTGACAATAACATACCAAGTACAGAAGAATTTTCGTCAAGGAATGAGGGCAAGGCCCTCACATGGAGAAGAGCTTCAACAAATTATACATCCAAAAGAATTTTCTACACTTTGTGGCACGTTGTAGAGTTACAGCTGAAGGTTTCTGAAACTGGAAGATGATCAAAAAGATGATGCATTCTGTGTTGATATCGATTAGACAGAAAAACTCGTTACACAGGCAGCAAATGTACAAAAACTGTTTCCCAAGAACGTAGTCTAACTATTTGTGTAGAATATTCTCTTAATAAGTAGAATTTATCCTGTGAGACCAATAAATTTTTGTTTTATCTCAGAAAACTTACAACGTAATTTTTGATATTGTATTTCATATACTGAAATGAGGGTCACAATATCATAAAAATACATTCTCATTCATTGTGTCTCACCAAATCCATCCTGATTCCATAATTTTGTTTTAATAAATAACATTTTGTACTTGTTATGACTGCATTTCTGCAGGTCCTGCAACTAATGAATCCAAGGGTTAAGAAAGATGGTTCCCACAATAACTGTAATTCAAATAGTTTCTTCCCTCACAGGTGTTTTCTAGTTAATTTTGAGGTGATTATCTGTGAGGAAATGCGCAGAAGTAATGAACCACAGGATGGCGTGTTCAAGAGAAAATTTCACACATTCATTTCATACTAATATTACGCTTATTAACCGATCTAAAAAAAAGAAAACTACGCCCTTTAGTTTCTTTCATGCACACTGGATTCACGCCCTGTGGTAACCATATGTAATCCACTTCAATTTCATGTCGGCAATACTCAGTTATAACTGGAAGTGCTTTTTCACTTAACATCCATTACTGTCTCGTTTCCAGTATACTGTATAATTTTTGTTAGAGATCTCATATTTAGTTTCTACTGCATGTGCTCATATGCCTTCCTCCATGACTGCTCACTTCGTCAGTCAAAGTACCTACCACAATTCATCGACGGACCTTGACTCAGATTCTTCTTTATGCATTCCATCCCTTCGCTACATTTTTGTTCTGTTATATTCGAAACTGTTCATTAATTAACCCTACAGTCCTAAATGATTCAATATTGCTTGCATACAAAAGCTGATCACTCATAAATTAAATTAAAAAACAGATGTTTTTGCTAGGTCCACATTGGAAGTTGATTTTGTAGTGGTGCTACTTGTTAACTGCAACTTTAGAAGTTAATTTAGTGGTGACATACTTATTGCTCTGTCTAGCATAGAAGTCAATTTACGTTAATTATTTTCTATTGACGATTGGATTTGATTCGGTCATTTTCAATTAATAAATAAAAGGATTAGAAGTGCCAGCCATAGAAATGTAATTAAAGTCGATTATTTTAATTCATTGTGCCGAAATAAGCAGCTTGTTTGAATTAACTCAGTATTATGTTTCAGATTTTCCTCCCAATACCTCTTCATGTGTACGCTATTCTCTCTTAAGTTCCTTTATGCTTCCTGGACTATTTTCGATAAGCTTATCAGTAAAATTGTGTCTGTGAAATGTGCTTGTAAATTGCTTTCCACGTTGAATGTTTTCTCAATGAATGCCAATTTCTGTCAAGTCTCTGTTAATTTCTTTTAACCACTTGTTGCAGTTTTTCATCGATAAGGCAAGTTGAAAATTTTCTGTTGTCCATTCTATGTAGGTAATGGCAGGAGATCTTTCAGGCTCACAGATAACTGTTTATCATTTTGCTGAGGATTTTCTTTTCTTTTTTTCATGTATGGAATCTGCCACCAATTACTTCAGTTATCATGAAGTGCATTAAGAGCTTCTGTTTTAACAGCTTGTAAGATGCACATTCACTTAGCAAGCCTTTTGGCTGCAAAAGTCGTCTGTGATGGCTGAACCGACAGAGAGACAGGTCGCCCCCAACAAACCCGAATACACAAATGATTCTGACGCGCATTGAACTAAATGATGTAAGTAGAAAGACCCTTGAGAGTGAGTGCAGAACGTGGTTTCTTACAAATAGCGTTTAATATTTTATAACAAAAAGGGTATTGAATCGAACAACTGAATTAAAAATCTTGGCGTAATTTAATGCCAACTTACTACAATCATTGCTCGTAGGCCACTACATAGTCAAGAAAGCAATAGTTATACGTTGAAGGGAGCAATAAATTATAAAGAGAGAGACGTACCAATTTTCAACATAGCCGCAAACTTAAATCGGAGGCAGACCGGTCTGGCAAAGTGAACAAGGAACAAATGGGACAGGAACAATCATCGTCTCAACAGACCCTTCTCGAAAATGCATAACTGCGGACTGGTGTGCAGTGATTGATTAACTAGATTGTCTCAGGAAGTCATACGAAATCAGCATGTAGGAGACAACGATCGCTTAGTCAGGAATGAGCCTTCGAATCTCTGATCAGTAGTTAAACCACGGAAGATAATCAAGTGTAGATGCAACAGATGTAAAAAAGCTTAATTGTCTTCCTTTGCACTTAACCTACGCTACTCTCACCATAGTCGATGAGTCGGAGCGTCGAATAATGCATACGCTGGAGTTTCCTGTCAGCTGCTAATCATTGAGTCACCATGTGATTGGTTGACCCTCAGCATTACAAGTGCAACCTCCGCCGACCAGAATGTCCGCTCCTCGACGTCTTCGAGACCCGAATGTTTTCCTCCGCTTCTTCGTCCGGAGTGTCACTTCCAAGTTCTTCTGCAGAGTGTATAAGAAATTCTATCTTTCCTGCCAGCCCTGCAAGAAACCAGCGCAGAGGAAGAGTCCACAAATCAGAAGGATCCCTTAAACATTTGAAGCTATGATTTTTTAAAACTCTGATCCAATACCCTCCTCCCCCCCCCCCCGCCCCCACCCCTAATGCTCCTCCCTACAGCAAGTGTGATCCTGTGGGTTTCACTTCTGGTGCACACAATTCTGAGAAAGCCAAGCTCCAAACGCCCACTTATGAGATATGTTTTTACGTCGCCCAATACGCTCTTTTTCCCGCGTCACAAATTTTCAGGAAACGGCATTCTTAACTCCAACTTACTGGCAATTTTTTATTTCATTTTTTTAGAACAGGTGATGGGCTTTCTTTCCACCTTGCTAGTGGCAGAAAAGTCTCCCGTGCACGTGCAATGGCATCAGGTCGTCTCGCTCTCCCTCCTCCATAAAGATAGAATAAAATGTTAACATTAAACTGCTGTCGAGCTTCCTATGTGAAAATAGGGATGAACATGTTCCTACGAGTCTGTGATCTTTCTATGAAAAGCGTCATCTGCGAGAAACAGTATTCAGCAAAATGCTCTTTGAGTGGAGAGATCGAACTTGCATAAATAAATTATTCTAGACCGACTTGATGTGTGACATGGTCATTGTACCACGTCCATTGCGCTTTGCTGCATCCGGTGTAATCACGACCTCTCGTGCCATGCCGGAGCCGTTCTGGACAATTCAAGACCTCTAAATTGGCTACCTGAATTCCAGCATCTAGCCTAGTACCCTAATTGCACCTCACCACTACTAAGAAGCTGTCTATTCCGTCTTACCATTAACTACAGAGATAGAGAGAAATTGATTGAAATATTAGGTACTCGATCTTCAGTCACTGATGTCTCTCACATTACCAGCACCAGATGTTCATCTACCAGCACAAATATTACACGGATTTCGATAAAATGAATCAAAAGTGAAGTCAGAGGTCTTTCCTTTTTTCAGGATGGGTCATAGGACAGATGTACATAAATATAGGTCTATATCGTTGACGTCATTGTTGTAGAATTCTGGAACATTTTTTATGCTCAAGAACGAAAACCTCCTCCGTAAAAATCAACATGGATTCATCAAATAGAGGTCTTGCGAAAAACAACTCTCTATTCCTCCATGTGATCCACAGCCCTATAGGCAACGGCGGTCAGATGAATGCCATTTTCCTTGACTTCAGGAAGGCATTTGTCACAATCCCCCACTGCCGTTTGGTGAAAAATATACGAGCTTATTCGGTATCCGACCAGATAAGCGACTGAAATAAAGACTTCCATGCACATAGAACTTGCAGTGATTTCTACCTTAAATGTATTACTTGAATACGATTTATTGCTATTGGCAGCCTTAAATACCCAGTATACGAACACCGATAGTCTCTTTTGTGTCACCAGCCTCACTATGAAGGGTTCACCCCGTGAGACAAGGGGAGTTATTCTAAACGGGACTCATTGGCCTATTGGTAGTCGCGAAAACCGACCGTCCGTTCAAAAGGACCCTAGAAAAGTAGGGAAAGCCGTTTAGCAATTTATAAACGCAGCCTAACATCAAACAAAGATTACGGTGACCACAGAAAAAGAAATGACGGCACATAGGACTTGTAACACTTACAGGTTGTGAGACTGTTAAAGGGACTTGGCAACAAATCAAATGAGCCGTCGCAAACTCAACACGTCGGTCTTAACGAAACAAAATAGACGCATGTAGAGATAAAGGAGTACCGCAAGAAGTGTGATAGAATCTTTACTGTTTACAGTGCACATATATAATGTAGTAAAAAACGTTGGGTGCTGTTCGCTGATGATATAAGAAATTAACAATGCCAGAAAACAGTACCTACTTGCAAAATGGCCTGCAGATGAGTGGTAAATGATCCAGGCTCTGTCACTTGACCCTGATTGTACATAAGTGCAACATGTTTTGCATACATAGGAAAAGAAATCCACTGCGGCACCATTGATGACAAACTGCTGGGAAGAGTACTTACCATAAAATATACAGAGCGACTTTAAGTGGAATGGCCCAATAACACAAAGAATAGGAAAAGAAAATGCCAGACTGTCATTTATAGAAAGAATCTTATGGAGATGTAACTCATCCACGATCGAAATGGCTTATAGAGGGCTTATTCGACTGATTCTTGTGTACTGTTCATCAACCTGGTATCCTTACAAGGTAAGCCTTATGGAAGAGATAGAGAAGATCCAACAAAAAGACACGCTTTAGTCAGGGAGGGTTTAGTCGGCGGGAGAGGTTACAGAGATGCTCGAGGCGTTGCGCAAAGCGAAGAGGCTTACTACAGAGATTTTGAGAGAGCACTTTCCGGGAAGAGTCAGACGAGATATTACTTTCTCCTACATGTTTCTCGCGAATGATCACTACGAGAAAATTGAAGAAATTAGAGCTAATACGGAGGCTTACTCTCAATTGCTCTCCGCACGCGCCATTCGCGAGTAGAGCATGGAGGGCAGGATAAGTTAGTGGTAACAGAAGTACCCTCCACTACATACCGTTAGGCCGCTTGCGTAGTATTAATCTAGGCGTAGACGTTGAGATACGTGGCACTGCAGTCCGCCAGTCGACTGACCCGGCTGAAGCCGCGTTACCGTGTCGTAGTTTCTCTTTCGTGATATCAACTTTTTTGTATATGATTCGAGTGAGCTTATTTGCTATTTGTAATGTTGCAGTTCTTTCTTTGTTAGGTCCTGATTTGACTCCGTCAGTTCAGTAATTTTTCATACATACCTGAATTTGTCTGATCAGAAGATTCGGCCTAATTTTACAACTGAAGGTTGAATGTTGCTACTAAGCCAGGAAATTTATCTAAAAATTAGATTACTTCTTGTCTGTTTTAGGTGACGATAGCAATACGTGTTTTGAGCTACGAATGGAGTCATTGTAGCTACCCTTTGAAACATGATTCCACAGAACTTAACATCTCTCGACCACACACTAATATCAGAGAGAATAATTACTATATCTAATGCATTAATAATTCTCTCAGGGATATTTTTCTGTTATTTGTTACTATGAGACCTAGGAAAAGGTTGGCAAGAGGCTTTTTACCAAAGTTCTGTAGCCCGTATAACTACCATGTGATGTGCGGATGGCGCCTTGGGCCTAGAGCCCCGGTAGACTGTGCGCCGCGAGCGGAGTTGTTTCAGACCCAAGTGTCTACACTATTACTGATCATTTTTTAGATATTAATTTGACAGTGAAAGAACTGTAACAAATATCGTTGTAAAAGATTTTATAAAAATTCTTAGATGAATATACCTCTCTGCAGTCAATGCAATATACTAAAATTTTTCTTCTCACTTTTTTGAGAATGGAAGACGTACAGCAAATCGTCAACGCAACAACATTTTATGTAATGTTGGAGGCATGAAATTGTGCTTGAAAAGAGGAGAGGAAACGATATTTTGTACCCTTGGATAACGACAAATGAATTCAAATGTGAGTAACACTGACATAAAGTGCCACGATAATTATTTGAGAATGGACAAACAAAAATATCCGATTATGCTAATGAATGTAGTCCTTCATATTTGTGAGCTACATACCCATTTAAGGAGCGCCCTTTCTTCTAAACATAATTTCAAGGTTGCGCTAAGAAACAGCCTACGCATGGAAATGATTCCTTGCGAGAAATGAATAGCTGCTGTGAACCAATGGATAAAAGGCTAGTTGCTTGCAGTTTCTCAGCTAACGCTTGACTCCATAAGCCACTTAATTTCCGTCCCGCACAAACGTTTCTGGGGCAGCTGAGAACTGCAGCTGATTTCGTAGACTCCACTACGCGCGTCTTTCGGTTTCCGTAATCCACCTGCACTGAATTGCACCATTTTGTCCTCCTCACACTTAGAACTGAGCGTTGTGCCAGTAGCTATGCACGAAGTAAACCTCATTGTCATTGCAGTAGCAGTAGTATCGTAACTGTTCCCAGGATCACTAAGTACAAGGTGGCAAACTTTTGTAAAAAGTAGGACCATGAGATAAATTTCACCAAAATCCTAATTAAATACGATTTATCTTTTATAAGATTCTATCACATATTAACAAAAAGGGCTTTTACAAACGAACAAATATACACTACCGGAAAGAAATTGGAACACCAAATCAGCTAATGTATCGGTATGAAATTTCGACAACTAATAGGTAACGTATTTAAGAGATTAATATAGCAAGATAGTAAGTTAAGGTCTGAAGGTCTGAAGGTCTGAAGAAGAGAAATTTGTTAACATCGAATATAGATTTATGTATCAGGAAGTCGTTTCTGAAAGTATTTGTTTGGAGTGTAGCCATGTATGGAAGTGAAACATGGACGATAACTAGTTTGGACAAGAAGAGAATAGAAGCTTTCGAAATGTGGTGCTACAGAAGAATACTGAAGATAAGGTGGATAGATCACGTAACTAATGAGGAGGTATTGAATAGGATTGGGGAGAAGAGAAGTTTGTGGCACAACTTGACTAGAAGAAGGGATCGGTTGGTAGGACATGTTTTGAGGCATCAAGGGATCACAAATTTAGCATTGGAGGGCAGCGTGGAGGGTAAAAATCGTAGAGGGAGACCGAGAGATGAGTACACTAAGCAGATTCAGAAGGATGTAGGTTGCAGTAGGTACTGGGAGATGAAGCAGCTTGCACAGAATAGAGTAGCATGGAGAGCTGCATCAAACCAGTCTCAGGACTGAAGACAACAACAACAACAACAGTAAGTTAATGTAAGTGCCATGTAAGTCATTGCAAGCTGGTACATTAATAACCGGTGTTACCGCCATCATGTTAAACGCAAGCATGCAAATGTTCATGCATTTTGTTGTGCAGCTGCGGGATGTCGTTTGTCCGATGGAGTTCAATGCCTTTTGCACTTGTTCGATCAATACAGGTAGGGTTAATGCCGTTCGTGGATGACGCTGGAGATGTCATCCGATGATGTCCCATACGTGCTTAGCTGGGGACAGATGTGGAAATCAAGCAGACCAAGGCAACATGTCGTCACTCTGCACCCAGTAAAGCATGTTGGGTTACAACAGTGATATGGGGGCAAAAGTAATCGTGTTGGAAAACACTCCCTGTAATGCTATTCATCAATGGCAACATAACAGGTCTAATCACTAGACTGACACACAATTCTACCGTCAGTGTGCGTGGAGTAGTCACGGGAGTCCTTCTTCTGTCGTAGGAAATCGCACCGAGACTTTAGGTGTAGATCCAGTGTGCCTAGCACGTAGGCAACTTGGTTCAGGCCCTGAACTGGCCGCCTTCTAACCAACACATGGCTATCATTAAGGCAGAAGCACAGTTAATCAGAAAACACAACAGACCTCCACCCGGCCTCGAATGAGTTCTCACTTGACACCACTGAGTGTCGCAGTTTCGAATCCTACCTCGGGCTTGGATGTGTCTGATGTCCTTAGGTTAGTTAGGTTTAATTAGTTCTAAGTTCTAGGCTACTGATGACCTCAGAAGTTAAGTCCCATAGTGATCAGAGCCATTTGAACCATTTTTGAACACCACTGAAGTCACAAATGGGTTATTTTTGGACTGTATAACCATGAAAAAGTTATGGGACAATTAGAGAGCGTAATCCAAAAACTTTTTAAGTGCTAAGAAGTTGTTTACGAGTTATATTAAGAAAAACTTATTGAAGGAGTTTTCATTTTAACCGGTCGTCTGGCTTGGAGCTGTCCTGGAAGTAATCGGTTTGTAACAGTTCGTTGTAAAACTACGGTGCCAACTGCTGCTCAGATTGGTGCTGCAGACGCAGTACGATGCCACAGAGACATTCGGCGAACAACATGTTCTTCCGTCTCGGTAGCGCCACGTGCCGTCCGTAGCTTGGTCCTCTTGCGGCCGTACGTTCTCGCGACCACCGCTGCCAGCAATCGTGTACAGTGGCTACACTCCGACCAAGACTTCCTGTAGCAACGCATGTGGAACATCCAGCCTCCCGCAGCCCTATTACGCGACCTCGTTCAAACTCAGCGAAGAGTTCATAATGGTCTGTTTGTCGACTTAAAGACGTTATTGACTAACATCAACTCACCACGTCCGGTTTCAAAAGTTACCAACGTCCACATCCGCTACAGCGTGTATTTAAAGCATCCTCATAGTGGCACTCCCAGCGCCACTACGGAATGCATTATCAGAAAAGGACAGGCACATCGGACAAAAAAAAAAAAGACTATTTGGAATATAGTGGAGGAAGAGACTGGTAGAACCATAGATGAGAAGGTGCACTTAGCATTAAGATCAAATGATATACAGGTAACGTAAGTGTACAGTGTTGCTGAAATTTTCCATAAACACTTCGTTAATTGTTACTGAAAACATGTAGTTGTCAGGTTCAGCCTTGTCGTCTTTGGAACTCAGCTCTTCCCTATGTGTCCAGAGAAGACATTAACTACACATTTAATGAGCCAGTTTCAAGTGTGTGATTTACTGTTCAGATCGACTACTTATGTCGTTTGAATAATATTGTTGAAGTCACACATTTTCTAGTTAATCATTATAATGAATTACGTCTTATTCAGTTTTATAGCAGACGGTATTGGGACGGGCATACTCCAGTTTGTATCGTGGTTGGGAAGGAAAAGTAATGGAACGAATGACTTCGTGATGGGTTTAAAGAGGTTTAGTATTTTTATGGTTCTCCAGGAGTAGGAGAAAGTACTTTGATTGAAGATGTCATTGATTATGCAAACAATTCAGCAAATGTGTTTATTCCTTTACCATTTGATTTGGCTTTTGCGGGGCTAGCTGAGTCTCATAAGGTCATATTTTTTGAGAATCTGATTGGGGTTTGTGGGAAAGGAATATCTCAGACCAATCACTACAGATAACTACAATAATATGAGTACGATCCTCACAACATTAGTAGAAATTATGTCCACCATAAAATGCTTAAAAATAAAAAAAATTCTAGAGGGCATCATAATAGATAAACAATTTTGATTAGACTGTATGCCTCTGAGTATAGTAATATTTTAAGTTATTTGTGTAACCAGTATTTTATCTGTGGAACATTTCCTGAATCGTTGAAATACGAGTATGCTGATGATAAGTCTTGTATAAGAAAGGATATAAAGAAATACCGATAAACTACCGTCCAATTTTACTTTTGCCTGCATTCTCCAAGTCACAGTTCAGACTTATAAAGGATACTGAGAGGGCTATCTACACATAGAGTGAGAATGTACTTAATTCATTAGACAATACTTTACACGCTACTGGTATACTTCGTCAACAATTAAAAGCAGTTGACTATGTAAATCACAGTACCTTTATAAGTAAATTAGAATACTACGGTGTAACGCAATATGCTGCAAAATGATTCAAATCCTATATTTGTGACAGAAAAGAAAGGATGTCAATGGGAAAGAGACTTGAATTAAGCTATTAGGCAACATGTAACAGAGAACCAATGACATTTGTTGTCGCTCAAGGTTCCATCTTAGGGCCCTTACTTTCTCATCTGTAAATCAGTGACCTTTCATTAGTAATATTACTAGATGTCAAGTTTGTTTTGTTCGAAGGCGATACAAAGATTGCAATAAATAGTAAATCAAGCATAGCCTTAGAAAGCTCGGCTAATGAAATTTTCTTGAACATTAATAAACGATTCGTAGCCAATTCTCTGTAACTGAACCTTGAAAAAACATGCTATAGGTAGCTCATGCCTTGCAACAGGTTTCATGCCAGATACGCCTAAAATATGATTAGAAGCAGATAGAAGAAGTTGGTAGTGTAAAATTCTTGGAGCTACAGTTTGATAATAAATGTAACTGAGAGGAGCATACCACAGAACTGCTGAAGCGCCTAAACAAGTCTCTGTCTTCTGTGCGAATGTTGTTCGACATAAGTAGTGTAAAAATAAAAAAGTTTGCGTACTATGTTTCCTTTATTTCCATAATGTCGTAAGGAATTATTTTCTGTAGTAACTCATGAAGCCCAGCCAAATTATTCTGAATAAAAAAACGTGCAATATGAATTATTTATGGTGTGAATTCAAGAACGTTCTGTAAGAGCTATATCAACTACTGCTTTAATGAAATTTGTCACTAAAGTATATATCATTTTCTTAAAACAAGAGCTTGGTGGATTCAATATTACAAATAAGAATAACTTTCATAAACGTTTAAAGTCACTTGCTTTCGTTCACACATTTTCAATAACATTTCATCAGCCATTAAAAGTTTAAATAATAAAGAAATTCTGTTTGAGAAGAGTCTAAAGGATTTATTGGTGGCCAACTCCTTCTACTCCACTGACGAATTCCTTATCTGAACCGAATGATGCCTGTATGTTACTAACGATATCACGTAAAGTATTTCGTACAATCTGACTTATATACAAATTTTGTGCTGTAATGCAATCACTGTTAAGAAGTACTGAACATGTTTTCATATCAATTTTTTTTAAAATTTTATGATGCGTGGCTACAATAGCCAAGAATTATCATACGTACCTATGTGTATTGAGCAATTCATATTATGAAAAGGAAAGTTACCACTCACTGGAGATGCTGAGTAATAGATAGGTACAACAAAATGACTGTCACAAATAAGCTTTCGGCCAGCCAACAAGACCTTCTTTGTCACACACACACACACACCCACACAAACATTCGCGCAAACGCAACTCACCCACACATGACTGCAGCCGTGGTTTCAGCTGCGAGAGACTGCAGTCATGTGTGTGTGTGTGTGTGTGTGTGTGTGTGTGTGTGTGTGTGTGTGTGAGTTGCGTTTGCATGAGCGTGTAAATTTTTCTGTCTTCTATTTTTGACAAAGGCCTTGTCGGCCGAAAGCCTATTTGTGATACTCTTCTTGCTGTGCCTATCTGCGACTCAGCATCTCCGCTGTACGGCGAGTGGTAACTTTCCTTCTCACAATACTGTTACAGTCCATCCTGGATTTTCAATTGTTGAACATTTAATATTTGGTGAGAAGTTTTATATTCTTTTAAATGCAACTGTGCTTAAGATTTTAGTTTTTCTTTGAGCGATCCAATACCTACAAGGGCAACTTCATTTGGGATCTGTGGAAAGTACATTAGCATATCTATTCTTGTTTTGTAAGTATTTATTGTGTATTCTTGTTTTCCGACATGTTCCACATCCCAGAGGCTCTCGCTACGGGTCAACTGGAATCAAAAGTACATCTAATTTAGTCTAAACTGGCACGAAATTGAACAGACATTATCTTTCGGCTGTAGAAACACGCCGACCAACTTTCGTTTATGTCACACAACTATTCCTTGGTGGGTCCCATTTTTTCCGTCAGTGTAATTTACAGTGTACCATGGTGCATACTTGCGTCACAAACTCTTCACATCAAGCCTACTGGCAGACACGTCACCCAGCAGCAATATGACTCTCTCATTTCCTTGTGGCAGTCAATCTTCTGACTGGTCTGATGCTGCCCGCCACAAACTCCTTACCTATGTCAACCGCCTCATCACAAAGCAGCTTTTACACCCAACGTCCCCAATCGCTTGCTGAATATATTTCGATTTCTGTCTCCACTTGGAGTTTCTATCCCCCAGCTCCCTGTAGTAACAGGGAAGTTTAATCTTAATGTCTCTGCATATATGCTAGCATCCTTTTCTTTCCTCTTCTCAAAGTTATCGGCGTGTTTCTTTCTGCGCTTATTTTACGGTGAACCTCCACATTTCTTATTTTATGAGTCCACTTAATTTTAAAATCTTTTTATACCACCACAACCTAAATGCTTCGTTTCTCTTCTTTTTTGTCGTTTTATCACTGTCCATCCTTCACCTTCGTACAATATTGTGCTCGAAACGTCCACCCTCAGAATTTTCTTCCTCAGTGTGAGGTCTATCTCTGATAATAGTAGACTTCTTTTGAGGAGAAATGCTCAGTTAGTGCTGATTTCCTTTTAACGCTTCCTTTCTTAGTCCGTCATACATTATTTTGCCTCCAAGGTAGCAGAATTCCTTCACTTCATCTACTTCGGTTCCCAGTTTTGTTGTGAATTTTATCACTAACCTCGTTTTTGTTACTCCTCATCACTTTCGTATTTTGACATACACTATGTCCATACTCTGTGCTGAGTAGCCTCTTCCTTCTGTTCAGTATGTTCTGCAATTCCTCCTGACAATTATTGAGTACAGCATTTGCAACCCCCAATTTTGTTGTTCATATTCCTCCATCCTGAATTTTAGCTAAACTTTTATCTTTTGTTTCCGACGATTGCTTCCCCGAAGAATACACTTAACAGTTGAGGAGAAAGCCTGCATCTCTGGATTACACGTGTTTTAATCCGAACACATCGTCCTTCGACTGCCAATCTTCTGGTTCCTTCTTGGTTTTTAAAAATGTTGTATATTTCCCGCTATTCCCTATAGCTTACACGTATTTCTCTCAGGATTTCGAACATCTTGCACCAGTTTACACTGTTGAACGCTTTTTTTCGTCCCCGTACTATTGTTGATTATTCTTGGGTATTGCTTCAATTAAGAAATGCAACATCACAATTGTCTCTTTGGTGCCTTTACCTTTGCTAAAGTAAACCAGGTCGTCAAATAGCACACCTTTAATTTTCTTTCCATTATTTCCATGTTCATAATTTATGTCAGTAACTTTGATGAATGTGCTGTTAAGCTGACAGCACGATAGTTTCCGCACTTATCCGCCGTGCTATCTTCGGGGTTGTGTCAATCTCTCTAATCTTATGTTTCATATTTCACACACCAAATTAAATTTCCCCTAATGATTTCAGACGTTTCAGTGAAATATTATCTACATTTCCGCCTTATTTGATCACAGTTCTTCTAAAGGTCTGTTAATCTCTGACAATAACACTTGATTACTTATGGCATCCTTACTGACTACCAATTCTTCTTCTGTCAGGTGCCGGCCGGTGTGGCCGTGCGTTTCTAGGCGCTTCAGTCTGGAACCGCGTGACCGCTATGGTCGCAGGTTCGAATCCTACCTCGGACAAGGATGTGTGATGTCCTTAGGTTAGTTAGGTGTAAGTAATTCTAAGCTCTAGGGGACTAATGACCTCAGATGTTAAGTCCCATAGTGCTCAGAGCCATTTGAACCATTTTTCTACCAGGTCATCAGACAGGCCCTTGCCCTTGTAACGGCCTTCTTTTTACCCCTTTCATCTATCTGATATCTCCTCTGCGTTTATAAGTGGAATTCCTCTTACACTTTTTAATGTTCACTCCTTTGCTCCTGATCTTACTAAAGCTTTTTTTTGGTTTAGTATACGTATATTGAATCTCTCCTTTCGACTACGAATTCTTTTTCACTTTCCTTACATTTTTCCTTCAACCATTTCGCCTTTGTCGACAGACATTTTCTAAGTAAATCTCTTTCATTCTCTATTTTTGAAGACTGCGTTTGCTATTAACAGTTGAAGTTCACTGCAGATGTCTATCAGTGTCTCTCCTCTCTCATTCCTTCTACTGAGCCCATATGCTTCCATAACATTGTCTTTTATTGCTTCTCCTAATGCCACATTCCAGTCACACATGATTATTACATTTTCATCTTCCTTTACGTACTGATTTAGATGCCCATTGTACTCGTACATTTTCTTTCTTCATATTCTTCTTGCTATGTCGGAATGTATACTTTAACTATTGTGGTTGCTGTTGGTCCTGATGAGAATAATCCTGTCACTTAACTGTACAAAGTAACTCACTGTCTGCCGTACCCTAATTTTCGTGAGAAACTGTATTCGGGTCATTCATTTTTCTGCTGCTGTAGATATTACCATATATTCGTCCGATCGGGAGCCTTTATCTTATTTCCATCTTACTTCATTGCTTCCGACTATATTTAGAATGATGCTTTGAATTTCACCTTCTAGATCTTCTACATTCGTTATCACGCTATAACTTTTGATATGCCTCTCTCCATTTCTTGGAAGGTTACTCTTTCGTTGGTTATTCAGTCTTTTCCTCATGGTCACCTCCTTCTTGGCGGTCCTCTCAAAGAGATCCAAATGGAGACATTCTAGAATCTTTAGCCAATGAAGAGATCATCATGACACTTTTCAAATTCCAGGTCACGTAACCTGTGGACGCAATTTACTGTCTTCAATGCAATGCCTTCCACTCTCTTCTGCATCCCCCCTGCCTTGAACGTTGCTCATTCTTCTGCCTTTCAGGAATAGCTTTCTACTCCAAAGGGTAAGAGGGTACTCTGAACATCTTTCCGCTCCTCGTCCTCTTTTCAAAATGGAAGAATGAAGGAGACTACTTGCGCCGATGGTTTTCAACCATCATGCAACATCAATACTCTGAAAACAATCGTAAAGTGCATGACTGAGGGTACTTCCCGTTGTGCGAAGTTTTAGGGATTCTTATACTTCCATTAATCTATGGAAAGTGGGAAAAATTATTCCTCAAGCGCCTCTGCATATGCTGTGATGAGTCTAATCCTTCCTTCGTGTTCTTATGTACGTGACGTGCAGGAGTTTGTAGTTTATTCCTAGATTCCTGACATAAAACCGGTTTTTGAGATTCTGTAGCTTAATTTGACGGAGCACTTTGCGTTTATCTTCAAGGGTCTGCATTTAAATTTTTCTGCGTCTTTGTGACACTCTACCATATGTTAAACATACAAGTGACCATTCTTTCCTCCCTTCTGTAATTTAAGTATCCCCTATCAGTCCTGTCTTATGGGGTTCCACACACTTGAGCAACACTCTAGGGCCGGAAACAGGAGCTTCATGTAAGTAACCTCCTTTATGGGCTAATTGCATATTCCAGGAACTGATATTTGCAACCTGTTTCATGGTAACCAGAACCTATATGGTCCTTCCACTTCATACACTACCAACAAACTGTCACATCCAGGGATTTGTGTGAACTGACTTATTTCAGTTGCGTCAGGTGGCTTGCGGAGTATGGATGTAGATGTAGATGTTATAGTGATATTATGCCGCGTTTCTTTATAAAGTGCATAAATCCACATTTCTTAGCATTTAAAACGTTCCTTAGTATTTAAAATCACTTTAAAATTTTATCAAAAACTGGCTGAGTATTTGTGTAGTTTTTTCACACAAAACTTCAGTATTGGTGAGTGTGTCTTCCGTGAAAAGCCTGTAATTAGTACTAGTGCTGAAGCAGATTGATTAACATACAATGTGAGTAGGAACGACCATAAGACACGTCCATAGCGCTCACCTGAAGTTACGCCTACATTTCTCGGTGACTCTCCATCTCAGGTAACAGGCTGCGTCCATCCTTCAAAGAAATAAACATTGCCCCTCAGATTTCCCTTGATAACAAATATGTTCGTATTTTCGATAGCAGGCTTATGTGTGGTATTGGGTTATTTGCTTTTCAAAGGGCAGATACTGCACTAGCTACTGCCTTGATCAATGTCTTTCAGGACGTCATGTGAGAAAAGAGAAAGTAGCCTTCCACGAGAAGGTTGTTTTTGGAATTCGTGCTGGTTGTCCTGCAGGAGATAATTCCGTCTGTGGCACCTAATTACGCTGAGATGTGAATTTTTTCAAAGACTCTACAACTGATGTATGTGGAGGATACTGGAAGGTAGTTTTGAGGATCTCTTCTACTGCCTTAGTATCAAACGGATCTGACCTGTGGTTTCATGTACGTACTGAGTACAGTTGTTTGTTCGGGGGACGAATCGTATGCTGTGTTTAAATGAGATATTTCAGTCAGACCTGAGTAAGACTTCCAAGTGCTACAAAAGCAGTCTTATCAGCTAAATTTACGTCGACGCAATTAGTATTGTACACACACCAAAAAAAGTTTTCCATCACTTCGGTTCCGAGAATTCGGTAACCTCTACAGAAAATTGGAATAGAGATCAATATACACATCATTTCTGCCCATTTTATTGGTCATGAAAACCACACATTGCATGTTGTACCACCATACAGCGAGACCTTCAGAGGTGTTGGTCCAGATTGCTGTACACACCGGTACCTCTAATACCCAGTGGTACGTCCTCTTGCATTGATGCATGCCTGTAATCGTCGTGACGTACTATCCTCAAGTTCATCAACGCACTGTTGGTCCCACTCCACAACGGCTATTTGGAGTAGATACCTCAGAGTGGTTGGTGGGTCACGTCGTCCATAAACAGCCCTTTTCCATCTATCCCAGGCATTTTCGACAGGGTTCACGTCTGGAGAACATACTGGCCACTCTAGTCGAGCGATATCGTTACCCTGAAGAAAGTCATTCACAAGATGGGAGCGTAAGCTGTCGTCGATGAAGACAAATGCCTCGCCAATATGCTGCCGATATGGTTGCATTATCGGTCAGAGGATGGCATTCACGTATCGTACAGCAGCTACGGCGCCTTTCATGACCACCAGTGGCTTACGTCGGCTCCACATAATGCCACCCCAAAACATCAGGGAAGCTCCACCTCGTTGCACTCGCTAGACAGTGCGTCTAAGGTGTTCAGCCGGATCGGATTGCCTCCAAACACGTCTCCGACAATTGTCACGTTGGAGGCATATGCGACACTCATCGGAGAAGAGAAAGTGACGCCAAAACTGAGCGGTCCATTCGGCGTATTGTTGGGCCCATCTGTACCACACTCCATAGTGTCGTGGTTGCAATGATGGACCTCGCTTCGGGGCTTCGGGAGTGAAGTTGCGCACCATGCAGCCTATTGCGCACAGTTTGAGTGGTAACACGACGTCCTGTGGCTGCACGAAAAGCGTTGTTCAAAATGGTGGTTTTGCTGTCAGTGTTCCTCCGAGCCATAATCCGAAGGTAGCAGTCAACCTCTGCAGTGTTAGCCATTGGGCGGCCTGAGCGATGTATGTCATCGACAGTTCCTGTTTCTCTGTATCTCCTCCATGTTCGAACAACATCGCTTTGGTTCACTCCGAGACGCCTGGACACTTCCCTTGTTGAGAGCCCTTCCTGACACGAAATAACAATGCGGACGCGATAGAATCGCGCTATTGACCACCTAGGAATGGTTGAACTACAGACAACACGAGCAGTGTAAGTCCTTCCTGGTGGAATGATCGAAACTGATCGGCTGTTGGACCCCCTCCGTGTAATAGGCGCTGCTAGTCCATGGTTGTTTACATCTGTGGGCGGGTTTAGTGAGGTCTCTGAACGGTCAAAGGGACTGTGATACAATATCCACAGTCAACATCTATCATCAAGAGTTCTGGCAACCGGGGTGATGCAAAACGTTTATTGATGTATGTATAAAAAACTTTAATCATTGCGCAGGTCCAACCGAACTGAGGCTTTCGCAGTGGGGTCAAAATTAGGTTAGCTGAGTTCCTCAAGGGCATATATTAATAGATTATTTCTCAAAGGTCTAAATAAAGTCGTTGTTACACTTTCAAACTACTGGATGTCCCACATACAACCAACATGCTCCAAGCTCGAGGTTTCATTTAACAGAGAGCTAATTAAAAACTGTTGATAACAGTGACGTTAAAAAGATGTAGTTACCTTTTTATAAGACGTGCTGGAAGTGGTGCATAAACAGTAGAAGGTCTCTAGATATCTGTCACTGTTTAACGTGTCATTGAAAAATATTTGGCGAATAATACACATACCGGATATCGCTTACCAAACACCTATCTTTTCTGAGTGGAGAGGTACTTCATGCAGAAAATGTTGGTTGTCCTGGGACCAGTATCTGCAGTTATGGAGTTTAACTAACCCGGCAAATGAAACCTGGCGTCATCCGACATGGAGAAAAGCAAAAGTCTCAGGTAACAGTTAGCAGTTGATATAAACAGCCAGTTACAATAATGGACACTTTTTACCCGACCCTCCAATTTCAGCTCTTACACAACACTCACACTTTTAATTTCACATCTTTTAGTACACGATGACACGCTGTACGAGATACACCAATCTGCTGCTTACGTTCCTTACCGACTAGGGGGGATTTCTCGAATCGTCAATGTGAATTTTGTCTGTAATTTCAAGGGTTCTCCCGGTCGGTCGCCTGTTGCTCTGCACAGTCTGAACGGATCCTATCTCCTCCATTTCTTGTACAGAGGTTGAACAGTTCTGGTCGTGAGCATTTCCGTACCAGGATACTCAAAAATGGCTCTGAGCACTATGGGACTTAAGTGCTGTAGTCATCAGTCCCCTAGAACTTAGAACTACTTAAACCTAACTAACCTAAGGACATCACACACATCCATGCCCAAGGCAGGATTCGAACCTGCGATCGTAGCGGTCGTGCGGTTCCAGACTGCAGCGCCTAGAACCGCTCGGCCACCTCCGCCGGCCCAGGATACTCCTCTTGAAACATTTCTTTACATTCCTTGATGCAACAAGTCTTTATACAATCCTGCACAATATCAATTCCCTGTTCTAATTTCAAATTACGCCATTTTTGTAACAACTCAACGATACAAGTTTCTCACAACTGACACACGAACACACAGAAGCACTCAATTTTCCGATAAAATGTGGTGTACCCGACATGCGAGACAGTGTAGCTCTTCAGAAGTAATTCGAATAGAGTTGATTAACCAGTGTACCCTGTCCCCTTTTAATACCTTTCCATAGAAGATCTTATTCAGATGGTCGTACAAAAAAAGATGAAAATGTATAATTGCTGGCCGGCCGCGGTGGCCGTGCGGTTCTAGGCGCTTCACTCTGGAACCGGGTAACCGCTACGGTCGCAGGTTCGAATCCTGCGTCGGGCATGGATGTCTGTGATGTCCTTGGGTTAGTTAGGTTTAAGTACTTCTAAGTTCTAGGGGACTGATGACCACAGATGAAAAGTCCCATACTGATCAGAGTCATTTGAGCCATTTTTTGTAAATGCTGATGCCATAGTGTACTATCCAATGTTCTTACTACATTTATTTTATCCGTTTCGTATTTAATAATTGCAGAACAATCAGGCGTCTTAATAACATGCAAGCGACTAACACTTTGTTGTCACTTACGAAGTTTCATTGCGTCCACTACGAAAATGGAGAAGTGTGTCTCACTGAAACTTGCAACACAGCCAACAGACAGCCATACATGTAGCAACTACGAGCTGTAAATCGAGTTACGCAGATTTCTGCGGATAGGTGCTTCCATCGCGTAGTTGCGGGAAAACAGTTGATAGGGAAGCGCGAGGGGGTTCATCGCAGCGTGTAAGCGTCGCTGCTCTCCGAACCGCGAACACGATTACCATAAAGCAAGAAGATAAGCGGAAGGCGGGAATGCTCTCAGAAAGTTAAACTGGAGGAGATTGCGGCGTGGCGTCGCTTCTTAAAAGGCGCGCCGTACAATGACCCCCGATACGCGCCCGTCTCCCACCGCCCGGCCGTGGGGAGAGGCGCCGGCGCTATCCGTCACCGCGTAACGACCGCGCGGCTAACGAGCCGTGAACGCTCGGCCGCCGCAGATTCTGCCCGCGGGCGGCTCGGGCCGCGGCAACAGTTAAGCGCAACTTCCAGTAACGAGGCAGCCGGAAGGCGAACTGCGGGGCTCCTTCACTTGAGCGTTCCCCCGTCTCTGCCTACCATTTTTTGTGTTCCCTCGGGTACAGGTGGACAGCATATTTCTGTGCACGCTTTCCTGGGAATTAATAAATCGGAAGGTCTCAAATAGATTACACAATGAGGTCACAAATGTCATGAGAAACCTCCTATTGCCGTGTCGGATCTCCTTTTGCCAAGAGTAGCACAGCAACTCGACGTTGGCTCTGAGCGCTATGGGACTTAACATCTATGGTCATCAGTCCCCTAGAACTTAGAACTACTTAAACCTAACTAATGTAAGGACATCACACAACACCCACATCTCTTTTATTATTACAAATTAACATACAAAGGCAACATCACTAGGAATATATAGTATGTGACACAGTTTATTAAACAAAAATATATACATATTACATACGCATATTGCATGAACAATACACACAGTATACAAAATTAACGTTTAAAAAAATCCTTTACTTTGGTCTGTCTAAGCAAGCCTACACGCTTTCGAGCAGCTAAGTCACGTACTTTTTTCATTACAAATATCTGAAACTGGCCACTTTCATCTAGGGCTTCAAACCATCGCAAGGCGTTATCTAAACAAGTGAACGCCTCAGAAGCTGTTGCCATACTTTCATCTTCAGTTTCTGGAGCAGTGATTGATGAGATCCTGGCGGCGTCATCTTTATCAGTGACGACGTTTACAATCTCGCTGTCCTGCATGATTTGGTGTCCTGCATCTGCATCATCTATATTCATCCATTCATGAACGTCTTCTTTATCACATTCGTGGCAATCTATTTCTTTTAGCATACCGCCAGCGGTGGCTCAGTGCGGCGACTACTGTGGGAAACTTGGTTTGGGAGTGAGGGGGATGATGGACGGTAGGGTGGGAGAGTAACACGTGCGAGCGAGTACACAGTTCGGTTAAGCGGTCGTTCGGTTGACCGACGGTCGGATAATCGACGCTCTACTGTACTTAAACCTAACTAACGTAAGGACGTCACACACATCCATGTCCGAGGCAGGATTCGAATCTGCGACAGTAGCGGTCGCGCGGTTCCAGACTGTAGCGCCTTGAAACGCTCGGCCACACCGGCCGGCAACAACTCGACGTGGAATGGACTGAGCAAGTCGTTAGAAGTCCCCTGCAGAAACATTCAGCGATGCTGTCTCTACAGCCGTCAGTACGAACGAAACTGCCCTCAGTGCAGGATTTTCTGCAACTGTAACTGACCGCTCGATTATGACCCATAATCGTTCCGTTGGAATCATGTCGGGTAATCTGGGTGGCCAAATTACTCGCTCCAATAGTTCAGAATGTTCTTCAAAGCAATCGCGAAAAATTGTGGCTGGTTACATGACATCGTTGTTTGGGAACATGAAAGGCTGAAAATTGTTGCCGAACATAATCATTTACAGTGAAATTTGATTCAGTTGGACCGGTGGAACCGGTATATTCAAAGTAAACACAGCTCATCCCGCCGTGGAGCCACCAACAGCTTGCACAGTGCTTTGTTGACAACTTGTGTCCGTGGCTTCGTGGGGGTCCGCACCACACTAGCATCCTACCATCAGCTCTTACCAAATGAAATCGGGACTCTTCTGCCCAGGCCACGGTTTTCCAGTCGTCTAAGGTCCAACAGACATGGCTCCAAGCCCAGGAAAGGCGCTGCAAGCGATGTCGTGCTGTTAGCAAATGCACTCGCGTCTGATGTCTCCTGCCGTAGCCCAGTAACAGTCATTACGCCTCACTATCCTAACGCATACGCTCATCGTACGTCCCACATTGATTGCTGCGGTTATTTCAAGCAGTGTTGCTTGTCTGTTACAGAATTTTGGTATCCTTGACACAATCTTGATACTGTGGATTTCGGAATATTGAATTCCCTAACGGTTTCCGAAACTTAATTTCCTGTGCATGAAGCTCCAACTACTTTTCCCTGCTCAAGCTCCGTTAATTCTCGCCGTGCGACCATAATCTCTCTGAGAACCTATTCACATGAACCACTTGAGTACAAATGACAGCTCCGCTAATGCACTGCCGTTTTATATCTGGGGTATGCGATACTACCACCATATGCTTATGTGCTTATCACTATTTCGTGACTATTTGAAAGGGGCTGAACACTCAGCTGTTGGAAGCTAACTGTCATTGCCTGAAATTAACGGTGAGCCGGGTTCTTGGTGAACTCCAAACGTCTGTGTGGAATGTCACTCGCCTCTCTGGTTACACAGTGCCTAACTGTGGGACACTGACTAGATTATTGCCTTGTGACAGATGTCAGTACTAATTCTTAATTTTTGTATTCGGCATTAATCGGCAGGTGACCGAGAATGTAGTAGTTTTGCGGAGTAATTCACCTGTTTGCTCATGTCAAGCGACCTGCCTTCTTTTGAATGAACTTTTGCATCGATTCATTAAGCTATTTATCGCCAACTGTTATTTGATGAAAGAATTATCTAATATCAGTTTGTGAATTTCAAACCGTGACTAAGCTCATTTCTGTTGTGTGAAGATAAGTGCAATTAACTGCAGCCTTTCCTTAGTAACACGCAGCAGACAGTTGGGCATGGCAGTTTGAACTATAAACTTTAAAATTTATGGATTCAAGGTTGATGGCAAGCTTAAAGGTGGCACGTCCTGTGCATACACTACATTCTAATACTGAATTATTTTTCACCCTGAAACATGATTGATCTTGCTGTCAATTAATCTATTACTTGTATAAGTTAAGAAAACCTGTTACGTGTTTTGTGTTTACTCTCAGCTCATGTTTATCGACCTTCCATCTGGTATATAATGAGTTTATCGAGTGAAAATTATTTTACTTAATGAAGGGTTCATGTTGTTGATGGCAAGCACTGTTAATTCAGCCTGAAGAGTCTTCACTGAACGGTTTCTCATTTATCTGCTTTTGCTAACCTTGAGTTAGGATCATTCCATTATAAAGGTCACACAGAATGTGTGTTTCCTTCCTTTTACGTATGCGTAAGCTTTCTGTACATATTGATATGTGTGACATCTCAGTTTAGCGCCCCAGAACTAGATTGTGTATTGACTGAGGCAAGGGTTAATGGCCTTTCTCATTGCCATTGTTGCCTGTGGCGATTTCACCATGTACATGATCTTGTCGAAAACTGAGAAATATGGTGGAATCGTTAGGATTAATACCTCTTTTTGCTGTTGAAGTGAACTCTCATTTTTTTTTCCTTTTTGCGCATGTATGTGCGTGTGCGTGTGTAGTTAGTTCCACCTTTAACTTTATCTCAACTTAAAAGACTTTCCACCACTATTTATTTTAAAAGACTCAGTTCTTCATTTGCTATTTTTCCCTATAATAGGGGTTCTGTACCACTATCTGTAAAATCAAAACCCTTATAGGACCTCATTGATGATAAACTGTCTGTCTGTCTGTGTGTTCGACTGTTAAAAATCCTTTCTCTGTGGAACGGGTACAGGGATCAAGATGAAATTTATGTCACATACTAAGATCTAGGGTCCATTATTGATGTACAAAATCGAAGCTTGAAGTCATTTCAATCAGAAGATACGGCCAGTTAAGTCACATATTTTGATACTCGCAAACTCACTCATCAAAATCTTCCCTTTGTCCCAGAATCATGAAATGTAGCAAGAAGCAAGGTGTTTCACAGTGCATATAAGGGAAAAATCCGAAAATTGTTAGTTTTTAATTATATCTCAAGATTTATTTGGCGTTTGTTATCCACCTCTCTGTCTATCCGTCTGTTGAGATTACTTTTTCTCGTACACTGGGAGACTATCAAATTGAAGTTTATGTGATATACTTGAGTCTCTGTTCCTTTAATGACGCAAAAATTGAAATTTTTAAGTCAGTGCAATGAAAAGATACGGTCATTCATATGATGTTTTTGAAACTCGCAAACTCACTCACGAAACCTACATGATACCTACCGTTGACCTAGAGTCAGGCATTTTGAGAAGATGAGACCGCTTTAACTATGAGCCCTTTATTTATACTCACGACCTGTTTCGTAGTGTTCTACCTGTAGGATCATGAGCAATAAAATGAAGACAAGTTCCAAACGAGAAAAGAGAACGGGATGACCGAGGATTCATAGACATATATTTCTTACTGCGAACGCTGGGTCATCCCATTCTGTTCACCTCGATTGTAATATGACTCGATTTTATTGCAGATGATTATGCAGCCAAATGCTGCCAAATCGATCGTGCCTATAAATAAAGTACTTACAGCTAAACCGGTCCTATGTTTCCAAAGCGAGAACTATTAATATGTAATTATATCACAAGAAAAATTCCTTTTTACGTTTGTTGTCTAACTACAGACTTAAAATTAAAACTTTCTCGAAAGTCTTGGACTCCCATGACCAATACGTTGCCAGGAGCAATGTCGATAAGAAAGAAAATTCCTCGAGATTCTCCATTTCCAAGATGGTTGAATTGTCTATATACATAACTAAATTTGTCTGGAACGCTCAGAACTCGAGTATTACCGTCACCTGGCCAATTTTTAAATTTTGTTTGGTCAGTTTCATGAAGAGCTATTTCACCACAAACTGTTTCCGGTCTGCTTCAAATATTAATGAAGTGGATTATTTTTTAATTAATTTCAATCAATTAAGATTTTTGAGTTATCTCTGAAGGTGTCCGTTTTTCTTTAAAGGACTCCCGGCCATTAGGGTGATCACGTGTCTAAATCTATTTATATATTTTAGTACCAACTGGAAATTGCCTGTGGTCTAAGCAATTGTCAGTTGAAACAAATTCTGAATTGGTTCAAACAGTTGTCAGTGATTTGTAAAGTCTATAATGTCAAAGTTTTGGTTGATTAAACTGTTTTGTCAATTGAGTAAAAGCATCCCCCAACATCTCGCTGTTTATGTCTTATACTAAGTTGCCTTTTGTGTTTTCGTAAATAAAGTTTGTTAAACTTAATCAAGATTTTGCAGGCCAAGCACCTTACCACTCTCCCCACCTGCTTCCTGCCTCGTCAGCGTCTGACACTGCCTGTAGCCTTAACAATGGCATCACTGGATCGTAGAACAGAGTCGACAACATTCTTGAGGAATTACGTATCCATCATCGGCTGATATCATTTATGATTAAATCCCGAGATGTTCCCAAACTGTGGGGATACCGATTCCTATTTTACACTGGCTATTCGACATAGTTCCAGACATTGTCTATGGGATAAAAATGGAGGTATTTATCGGAGAAGTTTACGTGTGATAGGATGTCAGACTTCTCTTGAAACCAGGAGAGTATGGGTAATTGCTTTTGTGGGTACGGTTGTTGTCGTCTTGGAAAACAGAAATGTTCACAACTTACTCACTCTAAAGGTGTAGAAGAACAATGAATATACTGGTCGTAGACAGAGTTGAAATAAACATCCTGGCTCACCCCAATTAAATTGTTCAGGATATGTGATTAAGTCATCAGTATTTAAAACGCTCCAGCGTTTCAGGCACTGTTGCAAATAGCCGAATCTCCGGAGAATTTTACGATTGACAATATGGTGACATACTCTGATACACTCTACCTAAGGTTGCAACGGCCGCGGAACTCTGTGTTTACGTACTCGTTCATATCCGTGGTTCCAGAACTGAATGGACCCAAGCAATGGTACGAAAACCTCCAAAACATCACAGAACCCTCCCTGGGTTGAACTGCACTTCCGCGTCATAAATGGGCAGTCGATGCACTCGCACTTAGCGTCACTGAGGCAATATCGTTACGTGACAATCGCCTTGCCGCAGTGATGACACCACTCCCCTACAGATCACCGAAGTTAAGCATCTCTGGCTGGGCTAGGACTTGGATGGGGGACTGTCGGGGTCTACCGAGCGCTGTTGGCAAGCGGGGTGCACTCGGAGGCCCTTATAAAGGCTCATGGAGGAGCTACTTGAGTGAAGGTAGCGACTCTCGTCTCGAAAATTGTGAACAGCCAGGTAAGCAGTGTGCTAACCACACGCCCCTCTATATCTGCATCTACTGACCTCTTTCAGCTAAGAGTAACATGGCGGTCGATCGGTATTGTTGGGCCCTCCGAGGCGTCTTCTGACGGATCTGTGCTGCAAATCGCTATACGACGGACTGCACTACACTCATTCAGTCGACTGCTGTCTAGTTTCTGTATTGTTTGTTTGGCCAAATGAAGAAATGCAAGCTAATGTGCCGCTTTGGCCAACAGCCATTTGCATGGAATCCGTTTCCAGACGTCCAACGTATGAAGTACCTTTCACAATATTGTCTCGGAAACTGCTTGAGATGGAGCTGCGTTGACTGAAAACTGCAGTTCCTGTCTATTTAGAAAGTAGTAATTGTAATACAGCACGCGTGACGACCGCCTTTGGTCACGTTCGGTTTGGATATATTGTGATATTTGGTTAAAAGAGTACACCATATCTTGTGCCCATTTTGGACAGTCCGCGTTGATTAGCCGCATGTATTGTCCGCGCTGTTTCAGGCGCCGTGTCACGGATTGAGCGGCCACTCCCGCCGGAGATCCGAGTTCTCCCTCGGGCATGAATTTCTGTGTTGTTCATAACGTAAGTTGGTTTAAGCTAGTTAAAGTAGTGTGCATGTCTAGAGACCGATGACCTCAGCAGTTTGGTCCTTTATGAATTCACACACACACACTCCGCGTCGACAAACCAGCAGATCGGGCAACATTATAAACGGTGCGATCATGGGCACCTCCAAACACGACAGCTCCTTTGTCCCTTTGAGTCCTATCAATAAGAAAAAATAAATAATAAAATTAACCTTTATTCTCAACGTAAGCAACGAATACAACAAGCCATTGTCAACAAGTAAACAACCGATTGTTACACGCACATTATTTCACTTTGAAACCATCATTTCCTGTGGGAACAAGCTCAGAAATTTCCACGGGAGAGTCACGGCTTACAATTTGGTTCGACCTCTTCACAGAAGATTTGTGCGATGTAGATCATCTTCAGAGATGTCATCAACATTGTCATGAACAGCTTTTTCATACAGTAGCTGAGGACCTTGCAAAGGACGTGAAGTTCGTGAAGTACGAGGGGCGTTCAGTTAGTAATGCAACACGTTTTTTTGTGAAGGCCGGTTGGTTTTTCCGCGATTCCAACATATCATATGATTCCCCGTTCTTTTGGCCACAAATCCCTATTTTTCAACATAATCTCTGTTCAGTGCAACGGCAATAAACGCTGCCTTATTGGGAGGGCCTCTATTCCTGCATGGTACCACTCAACCGATCGACGTCGGAGACAAAGCCTTGCTTCGTCAACAATCTATCTATCATCCACGTACTGGGCCCCGTAGAGTGCATCCTTCATTTCGCATCTTCCGACTTCCAAACAGATGGAAATCGGAAGAGGCAGGTTTCAGGCTGTGAATCAGGAAGAACACTAGGATGAAGTTTTGTGAGCTCCACTGGATGCGTAGACTTGTGTAAGGCCTTTCCTGTCATGGGGATGTTTCATTTTGATACGTCGATCATCTCGAATGAGCCGGCAGATGTGGCCGAGCGGTTCTAGGTGCTACAGTCTGGAACCGCGTGACCGCTACAGTCGCAGGTTCGAATCCTGCCTCGGGAATGGATGTGTGTGATGTTCTTAGATTAGTTACATTTAAGTAGTTCTAAGTCTAGGGGCCTGATGACCTCAGGTGTTAAGTCCCTTAGTGCTCAGAGCTATTTGAACCTGTTTTGAACCTCAAATGAGAATGTTCACATGTTCCTACACTGCAGGAGTCACAGTTGTTTGTGGGCAACAGGCGAACAGGAGATCGGACAGGTTTGCGCGACTTTTTTGCAATGATTACAAACGTCTTCCTAACGATTCGCCGTACTTTTATTCGCTGACATGTCTCTGTAGGCAGTCTGCAAGCTTCTATGAATATCTGCGATGCTCTGGTTTTCTACCGAAAGAAAATCAATGACAGTTCAAAAAAGGTTCAAATGGCTCTGAGCAGTGTGGGACTTAACTTCGGAGGTCATCAGTCACCTAGAACTTAGAACTACATAAAAAAGGATTCGAACCTGCGACCGTAGCGGTCGCGCGGTTCCAGACTGTAGCGCTTAGAACCGCCCGGCCACCCCGGCCAACTCAATGACAGTTCTCTGCGTGGAACGCACTTCCGTTACAGAGTCATATTGAAGGTAACGTATAACGCAGCTACACATCGGAGTGTCATAAAACAATAGGGGCTGACGCCGGAACATTCCAGGGGGTCCCATAACGAATTCCTAATTTTTTCAGTCGAAATTTATGGAGAAAAATATGTTCTGCTTTACTTATTACACACCCCTCGTACTGGTCTGGTGAAGAACATTCACAGCAGCATTCCCGGGGTGACTTATGCTTCAGCTGTCTCTGAATCCAAATAACTCGGAATTTCTTCATGTAAAAGATGGACTTTTATATCATGGGTGACGTCCCGACACTTCCATGAACAAATAATGTTTAAAACATACTATAGTAATCAATAACAAGCATAAATAGGTATAAAATTTATGAAATTTACATCTAGTTACAAGATTAATTATACGTACAGCCCCAGTACTTTCTTGTCCTAACAACTAATAAAAGCTGTTAACACTAACTTCAATGTCAATGATATCCTCAATGCGATCACTATGCAAAAGCCACACGTAAAGTAAATTATGTAACAAATATATGCAAACAAAATTCTCCTACACTGACACAGCAAGCTCCTTCTATCGACTGTTCCTTTGAATGCCATAAGCGACCTTCGCATTGCACTACATTCTTAGAAATAAGTGAGTGTATCTCTTCGAATGTATGTCTTGCAGTATCACCAGAAAGGCACCGGCACTATTGACAAAAAGGTGGCTTAACGAAGACATCATTGGGGTCAAGATGTTGAAGCATTCTGTCAAGTCTCCATGTCCACGCCCCCAACCCCATGTAAAATGTGGCATACAAACGACTGGCACACAGGGACCACATCGCTTTCATGATATACGTCAGGGATAGAGTGCCACATGACCATATAGTAACAGTTACTTTAAAAGGGTGAGTAGTAGCTTGTCCGGTGAAATCACCTATCTAGTAGCGCACAGTGGCTCGTTTCATCCTGATGACGGCTATGCCACATCGTTTCATGCCCTTCTTTTTCTCTCCCCCCCCCCCACTTGTTTCCCCCTCATAGCTCCGGGTACGCCCTCTCCTCCCATCTGCCACCGTGTCACCTGTATAGTGCTGTTATAAGTGATGGGATTATTGCTGGAAGTTGTGAGCGTAATTTGGAGCTGGCCACACAGTTGACACTCGCCATCGGATTTGGCTGTGCCAGCTGGGACTAACGCCAAGTGACGGATGGAAGGAGGAGTGTAGAAGGACGATCACCCGCAAATACGAAACACTTAAGCATGTATAAATCATTTTGTTAGTGACGAGGTGGCATATTGCAATCATGGTTGAGTAGCTAAGCAAATGGGTAGTAAGAGGATTAGAGTCATGCATTGGATAACGGGCCACGGTTACTCACGGGTTATTTTCTTGGAGCCGTTTAAAACGATTTCCTTGGATTATGTGGTAAGTTTACACAGTTCATGTTTTCCACTACTTTGCACATATTTGCCGCGTTCGACTTACGAAATTCATAACCTAACATTAAACCTTTTCGTGACAAGAATATGCTTCTCACCTCATTCGAGAGAAGAAATAAAGCATGTATTAAGACAAATTACATCTCATAACTTACCCACAGGTTCCGAAACGCATCGTTTATTTAATAAACACACGAAAAGTTTTGACTGAAGGCGTTTTTTAATTCATACCTCCAGCTATTGAATACCGTCACGCTTGAAGCTGCAAAATATGGACAAAGTTATATTTTTCTTTCTGGGCAAGGTCAGAAAACTTTGTTACTCAAGTGTGGAAATTCCTAAGGAACATATCTTTCAGAATTGAGAATTGATAAATATACGTTCGTTTACAGGAGATTATTCTCCTTTATCGGATGCATTTGTATCCTATGAAAGCCCGAAAATTACTACTGTGGTCCCGAAACTTAACTCAAACATGGCAACAAGGCACGTTTACACAGTTCTGTTGGATATGTTTACGAAATATGTTGAATTTCCATCCTACCTAATAACCCGGTCAAGTAGTAGTAGTAGTAGTAGTAGGAAACACAATCTGTAAGAACGAAAGCACAGAAGAGTAAAAGATAGAAATTGATCAAAATTCTACTTGAACCTAATGAATCACAAATGGAAAGAATTAATTCTGTGAGAGGAAGAACTACACTATGTGATCAAAAGTATCCGGACACCTGGCTGCAAATGAATTACAAGTTCGTGGCACCCTCCTTTGGTAACGCTGGAATACAGTATGGTGTTGGCCCACCCTTAGCCTTGAAGACAGCTTCCACTCTTGCAGGCATACGTTCAATGAGGTGCTGGAAGGCTTCTTGGGGAATGACAGTTCAAATGGTTCAAATGGCTCTGAGCACTATGGAACTTAACATCTGAGGTCATAGTCCCCTAGAACTTAGAACTACTTAAACCTAACTAACCTAAGGACATCACACACATCAATGCCCGAGGCAGGATTCGAACCTGTGACCATAGCCGTCGCGCGGTTCCAGACTGTAGTACCTAGAACCGCTAGGCCACTCTGGCCGACGAATGGCAGTTCATTGTTCACGAAGTGCTGCACTGAGGAGAAGTATCCATGTCGGTCGGTGAGGCCTGGTATTAAGTTGGCGTTCCAAACATCCCAAAAGTGGTGTGTGGGATTGAGGTATGGACTCTGTGCAGGACAGTCCATTACAGAGATGTTATTGTCGTGTAACCACTCCGCCGTGTATTATGAACAGGTGCTCGTTAATGTTGAAAGATGCAACCACCATCCCTGATTTGATCTTCAGCGGTGGGAAGCAAGAAGATGCTTGAAACATCAATGGAGGCATGTGCTGCGATAGCGCCACTCAAAACAAGGCCCCTTCCATGAAAAACCCTAGCACCACCGCCTCCGAATTTTACTGTTGGTTCTACACACGCTCGCAGATGACGTCTAGGCATTGGCCATACCCACACTCTGCCATCGGATCGCCACATTGTGTATCGTAATTCATCACTCCACCCAACGTTTTTCTGCTGTTCAGTCGTCCATTGTTTACGCTCCCTGCACCAGTCGTGGCTTCGTTTCGCATTTAGCGGCGTGATGTGTTGCTTATGAGCAGCCGACCGACCATTAAAAAAAAAAATAGTTCAAATGGCTCTGAGCACTATGGGACTTAACTTCTCTGGTCATAAGTCCCCTAGAACTTAGAACTACTTAAACCTAACTAACCGAAGGACATCACACACATCCGTGCCCGAGGCAGGATTCGAATCCGCGACCGTAGCGGTCGCGCGGTTCCAGACTGTAGCGCCTAGAACCGCTCGGCAACTTCGGCCGGCCGACCGATCATTAAATTCAAGTTTTCTCACTTCCCACCTAACTGACAGTGGATCCAGACGCGGTTTGGAATTGCTGTGTGATGGTCTGGATAGATGTCTGCCTATTACACATTACGACCTCTTCAACTGTCGGCGGTCTTTGTCGGTCAACAGACGAAGACGGCCTGTACGCTTTTGTGCTGTACGTCTCCCTTCACGTTTGTACTTCACTTTTACATCGGAAACAGTGGACCTAGGGATGTTTATGAGTATGGAAATCTCGCGTACAAACGTATGACACAAGTGACACGCGAT
Organism: Schistocerca gregaria; assembly: GCF_023897955.1. Classification (NCBI taxonomy): domain Eukaryota; kingdom Metazoa; phylum Arthropoda; class Insecta; order Orthoptera; family Acrididae; genus Schistocerca; species Schistocerca gregaria. The sequence continues at coordinate 425,487,670 of NC_064923.1, forward strand.
CACCTGATCACGTTCGCAGTCCGTGATTTCAGCGGAGCGCTCCATCCTCCTCTCTCACGATGTTTAGTGGCTACTGAGGTCGCTGATGTGGAAAACCTGGCAGTAGGTGGCACCACAATGAGCCTAACATGAAAAATCTACGTTTTTGGGGGTGTCCTGATACTTTTGATCAGATAGTGTATAAGGGCAAGAAATTGTTAAAAAGCAAGAACAAGGAAGATATGGATAAGCCTACTTCTGATGTCATCATTAGTGTTTCGCTCAAAGAAAGGTTTTCACATGGTACTTGTCCGAACTCTCGTAAAGAGGATGAAAATTGACTTTGTATTTAATGCCTGAAACGATACAACGTACAAAAAAGAAGTCAGGAATGGGTCCAATGCCTCAAATGTATTAGTTGGGCTCCCAACGACTGTTCCGCAGTTTTGTGTGCGTTAACTCGGACAGTGAAAATTAACAAGCCTTTGATTAACATTGAAACTCCTATGTAGGGTATATTATGCGAACGGGTGGAAGTTCGCCAAAAATGGCTTTCCTGATAGTAAAATTTTTGTGTTTCACTGTGGTAATTGGTATAAGACTGTAGTATTTTTCTGCCAGCAAAACGTGTTTTTAAATGTTTACTAGCGTGTTTTTTACTTATTATTGTGGTCTATGATAATCGTAAACGTGCGCCCATACCTGTTGCACAATTAACCACTCGACCTGAGCCTGCATAAACTTATTTTACATCCTTAAACGTGATGATGAGTTAGAAGTATATACACCAAGTTATATTTTAATAACCGTGTTATAAGGCTAAACAGTTTTAAACGCGTTAAACCTAAAAAGTTACGGAAAAAATCCACGTAAATGTGTCCCAGTCTGCCTGCTGCTCCTTAGCGAGACATGTTGGCGAAACACTCGTCACCAGCTGCCGGACACAGTGGTTCTTGACGTTCTTGTATCATGCAATCAGTGACTAACCCGTGTGCCGTGTCTCATTAGTTTAGGTTTCATGCAACCCCGCTAATTTACATCTACATTTTACATGCACACTCCACCAGCTACTGTTCAGAGCGTGGCAGACGTCACTCAAGAGCAGTATTATCTGTCCCATGTTGACCAAGAAAAAATGACTCTTCATGTTTTTGTAAGTTCACCACTCGCTCTTCCCTTAATAGAATGATCATGATATGCATTACGCAGGCAACGTAATTGTCGAGCTATCTGTCTCGAATACAGGGTCTCTGAATTTAGCCAACATAGTTTCATGAGCACAGTGTAGATTTTCTTCGTAGGATTCCCGTTAAGGCTCCGGCAGCATCTCTGTTGTACTTCGGTTTGAGCTCCGTTGGTCGTAGCAACACACCTCTGATTTCTTACGATGTATGTTGTCTTCCCACCAAGCTAACGACTTCAAACGCTGAACCAGTACAATAGAATTGGTACCAGTCAAGCGTGACGTAACCGATACTACCTTTCAAGCATTCTTTGAGAAATATGTTTGGGAATGTAATTCTTAAGATCTAAAAACGATTTCATCTGTCTTTCTGATACAGTGCCAAAGGTGTCTTCTAAATACAGAAAGATAAAAACATTCTTTCCGCAAGATGTTGAAGTACTATACCTAGCACGTTTATATTTTTAGCTGAACGAACTTTTTCTTGGGTAGGATGCACAGCCTCTTGGTACTGATTATTGTCAAACTTCCCTGGCGATTATAGTCCTTCGGGGTGTGTTTGAGACGGTGGTGGAAATCTAGTGCGTGTATCAGTGAGACAGAACGTCAGTGCAGTTATCCGGAGGCAAAGTAAATGTGTTGGCCGCCAAAATGTTTGATTTTCAATAAAGAGAAGTGTTATGGTAATGATTAAGGTAAACTTCCCTGTTCACGTCTGTTAAATAAAGATTCAGTTGTACAAATGTTAAATTGCAACTCTAAATTCATCTTTATTTTTGATCTGCAGTTAATTGTCAGTATACCCACATAAAAACTGATGTCTCATATTTATTTGTCACATAAAAATGTAATACTTTCCTCTGTAAATACTCTACATGTCCCGTTTTCCTTGTTTTCCACGCGTGTAAAATCCGTGTAAGTAACACGTCGTTTCACCTGTGTCTGCTGCATTCAATCGAAGGGGTTAGCGGAAGCAAGTTCTGATCCTGAGTGTAGTGAGAATCAGTCTCATTACGCTGTCTGACGTGGTTTCAGATGATCTACATGCTGCGAACAAGTATTTGTATCTGAACTGCTATATAACATTTGTCTGCCACGTACATCGTTTTCCCTTTCGATATATATATGTTCTTGTCTTTGTTTGAAAAACAGTGCCATGGCAAAAGATAACAGTGATCCATTTTTTGAGAACAGTGATGCGGATCCTGATTACGCACGAGGAAATTAATTAGATGTTGAAAATACTATAAGTTTGGTTTAGCATGATACTGCTAGCAGTTTAGTCTCAAGAAGTTCAGACATAGCATAGGTTAAAATTTTTGGTAGCCCCTGAATGTTAGCTGTATTTGACTTTAATATATATCAATGAATGCCTACAAGTTACGTAAAATCACTGGATCATCTTGCCTTTTAACAGTAGAAACACCTATATTAAATGAAAGTCTTATTTCAATAGTGGTACTAGTAAACTTTTGGTCATTCTGAGATACAGAGTCCTAAAGTTGAATGAGCGCTGAAAAATCTGCAGTTGAGATATTAGAACTATCCAAGCATATGGCTTCTTGCTAGAGATGAACCTTTGTTTCTGTTTGTTTGGACCATTAATGTCAGAAGCATTATAGACAGAAAAGTGGAGGTAATGGACTTATGCCACTATTGAAATAAGCCCTTAAAATGTACTTCAGGGTATCCCTGTTTAGGCCCTAAAAGTTAAGGATTGTGAGTTAGCAACATTTTTATCCTGTTTCATTTTTGTGCAAATGTTTCTGTAAATTTACTTTCACGAAGGAGCATACACTGGATGCAATGACGATGAAGTGGGGTGCGGGTACTAATGTCCGTGAAGGTCCAGTATCAAGGAAAGGTAGGGAGACAATTACTACCGCCTTAGCTATAGAAAGAAAATATGTTGGAGCACATCTTATAAAAAATATTTCCTTGTCACTAACTTCTTATAAATTACTACAATTTTGAAAGCCTGTGTATGAGTAATGATGGAACTGGAATTGCGAAATTGTTCTGTTAATCTACTTACAAAACTTAAGAAAACTAGCGTCGTTTCTTCCTGAGTGCTTCATCCAAGTTGATTTGTAGTTTATTTATGTAAGAGGTATTGGATCTCTAGTATTCTGTTTTCTAATGAAAAAGAAAACGAACATGAAAGTTCGAAAATACTTGGTGTATTAATTCAATTACTTTGGCAGACCAGAAATTTTCACTTTCTGAATGTTATTTTAACTGTTTTTCTTTTTGCGATCTTCGGTGTCTCTAGTACACCAGTACACCAGATAATAAGATACTACAAGTCACAAATTTGCGCTCAGAACATTTCCAGGCACTTTAAGCTGAAGACAGTGATAACCGACAATAGTGGGGACTATGTTACACTCCTGGAAATGGAAAAAAGAACACATTGACACCGGTGTGTCAGACCCACCATACTTGCTCCGGACACTGCGAGAGGGCTGTACAAGCAAAGATCACACGCACGGCACAGCGGACACACCAGGAATCGCGGTGTTGGCCGTCGAATGGCGCTAGCTGCGCAGCATTTGTGCACCGCCGCCGTCAGTGTCAGCCAGTTTGCCGTGGCATACGGAGCTCCATCGCAGTCTTCAACACTGGTAGCATGCCGCGACAGCGTGGACGTGAACCGTATGTGCAGTTGACGGACTTTGAGCGAGGGCGTATAGTGGGCATGCGGGAGGCCGGGTGGACGTACCGCCGAATTGCTCAACACGTGGGGCGTGAGGTCTCCACAGTTCATCGATGTTGTCGCCAGATGTCGGCGGAAGGTGCACGTGCCCGTCGACCTGGGACCGGACCGCAGCGACGCACGGATGCACGCCAAGTCGTAGGATCCTACGCAGTGCCGTAGGGGACCGCACCGCCACTTCCCAGCAAATTAGGGACACTGTTGCTCCTGGGGTATCGGCGAGGACCATTCGCAAATGTCTCCATGAAGCTGGGCTACGGTCCCTCACACCGTTAGGCCGTCTTCCGCTCACGCCCCAACATCGTGCACCCCGCCTACAGTGGTGTCGCGACAGGCGTGAATGGAGGGACGAATGGAGACGTGTCGTCTTCAGCGATGAGAGTCGCTTCTGCCTTGGTGCCAATGATGGTCGTATGCGTGTTTGGCGCCGTGCAGGTGAGCGCCACAATCAGGACTCCATACGACCGAGACACACAGGGCCCACACCCGGCATCATGGTGTGGGGAGCGATCTCCTACACTGGCCGTCCACCTCTGGTGATCGTAGAGGGGACACTGAATAGTGCACGGTACATCCAAACCGTCATCGAACCCATCGTTCTACCATTCCTAGAGCGGCAAGGGAACTTGCTGTTCCAACAGGACAATGCACGTCCGTATGTATCCCGTGCCACCCAACGTGCTCTAGAAGGTGTACGTCAACTACCCTGGCCAGCAAGATCTCCGGATCTGTCCCCCATTGAGCATACTTGGGACTGGATGAAGCGTCGTCTCATGCGGTCTGCACGTCCAGCACGAACGCTGGTCCAACTAAGGCGCCAGGTGGAAATGGCATGGCAAGCCGTTCCACAGGACTACATCCAACATCTATACGATCGTCTCCATGGGAGAATAGCAGCCTGCATTGCTGCGAAAGGTGGATATACACTGTACTAGTGCCGACATTGTGAATGCTCTGTTGCCTGTGTCTATGTGCCTGTGGTTCTGTCAGTGTGATCATGTGATGTATCTGACCCCAGGAATGTGTCAATAAAGTTTCCCCTTCCTGGGACAATGAATTCACGGTGTTCTTATTTCAATTTCCAGGAGTGTATATTTAAACGATGTTATAGCTCGTTTAAAATTTTTTTAACCGTATGGCAGATGACATTGCAAAGAACGTAGTGTTCAGTTTGTAAGGAAAATTACAGCTAATTTCGATTTGATGTACTATTTACAGATTTAACCAAACATCTAACACGCAGTTACTCAAAACTATGTTCTTGTCGATTGAGACTTCCTTCCGTCAGCCCCATACAGCTGTCACTGGATGATGGCCTAAGAGGCAAAAACGATTCGTGATAAAATAAATAATGTTCTGGAGAACGTCAGGAAAAGGTTCGTATTTCATATCTTATTATTATATACTCTCACTAGTTACAGTTCTCGTTTTGTTCTACATGTACGTCTTCAGCTGTACACGACATGCTACCTGTCGGTGTGTAGGAAGAATGAACGTCAGTAAACCACCATATTAGCTTCTGTTTCTCGTACTTTCTCACTATAGTACTATTGTGAGACGTGTATGATAGGAAGTAGTTTCTTGCCCGACTCTTAATGGAACTTATTTTTCTGAATCTCAGCACTAAACCTTACCATGATCACAACACTTGTTTTGGAACATCTGGCACTGGAGTTCCTCGAGCATCTCCGTAACGCTCTGGCGCCAACTAAACGACTGAACGGCGTGACGAAATTCAGAGCTCTTCATTGGATGTTGTCTGTTAATTATAATACACCTTGTGCATAATTCTGGAATGTACTGTTCCTTCGACGGGGCATGTTTGAAGATATATAGGAATGTATATTAGATAGTGTAACTGCTACTATCTGAGATTTAATTGAACCACATTTTGCGCATGTTGTCTTTATATTATTGAGTGTAATTTTGATACTATTTTCCATTTTGGTCAAGTAATTTGAGCAGGACGTTGCTGAATTCTTTTAGAATACATACTGCCACGTGAGGAGCGTTACTCACTTCCAAAATGTTGTACGTTATCCTCAGAATTATATTAACAAATCTGTATCATAGTTTTATAATGTCAGTCTCAGAATTCTCGCAATATTTTTTTTAAAATGTAAGTGTCTGATAAACAGCAACTTTTATTTCACAAAAATTTAAGTACGTTTGACAGTAAAGCAGTTTCAAAAACTTCGTTCCAGTGTTACCATCACTGACCACCAGACTACCATCGTATGGGGACAAAGTAAAATTGTCGATGTATCTGTAGCAATATCCCCGAGCTGTTCTCCGAAACAAACAGTAGCAATGCCAATATTGTATTAGGTACCGAAGGCTGGTTGAAACCGAACATAAATAGCAGCGAAATTTTTAACTCGGATTGGACAATGTTTAGAAGTATAGTACGGATGCTATGGGAGGTGGTGTGTTCATTGCAGTTAAAAAGCTGTTTAAACGCAGTTGAGATCGATACTGGGTCGGACTCTGCAGATGACCAAAATGTCTTTGGGCATCTCTTCCAAACGAGGTGGTTAAAGCTTTCCTTTGGCTGGCTCAAATGGCTCTGAGCACTATGGGACTTAACTTCTGAGGTCATCAGTCCCCCAGAACTTAAAACTACGTAAACCTAACCAACCTAAGGACATCACACACACCCATAATTATTCGTATTGTAAATGGGGTCACAGCCTTCTATGCTCTACATACGCCTTCACGGATAGCAGGAAATAATAGAATACCGCAAAGAGTCGTGTAGGAAAGGCGGTAAGCTACTGGGCTTTGGTTGAATTAAGATGGCTTCCATCATTTGTAGCACAAAGTAAACTCTGAGAATTGGAGACGATATTTGCAGCACGCTAAAGAGCTATCTTGTGACAAAAAATGTCTACATTTTTGACCATGTATACGTACGTCTTCCCTTAAGATTGCGCTGTGTAGATCGCTTTAATTTTAAAGGGGAATGTAGGGGGAAAGGAAGAACTGCGAAGTGATTTATTTAGTCACTTCTCTAAGATGACTGCAGCCACTAATTTTAAATAGCTGAACGTCTATTTGAAAAAAGAAAATTGAATAATTTTGGTCCTATTCGGAATGGTACACGTATCTTCATGGATGTGTCGTTTTCAACGGGATCTTTGTTTACAGTTGATACAAAAGGGAATGTAAAATGAGAGGTAAAAAGAAAAACAATTTTTCACATATAAAAAGAAATGAATGGGAATTAGCAACACAGCTGTTTATTTCTTTTTCGGTAGCCAACAGTTGTAGAGTAGAACGCTCCGAAATGTTTCCGCGATGTTTTGGCGAGGATCGGTCAGAAAACAAGAGAGGGCCGGCCAGCTACCAGAAATGATTTAGAGGGAAAAATTTTAGCGCCGTGCCCGGCGCGGTCCTGCGCAGCACAACAGGGCCGGGATTTAGAGCGGTGCGCCCGCCGTCCGCTGGAATCCCAGGGCACAGTGGCAGCCGCCAGGCCGAGCCGCAAGGGCCATATATTTTGCTAGGGCAGCGCGCCTCGCTCGCCGGCCGCCGCGTAATTGATGGGGGCAGCCCGAGGGGCGGGATCGAGGAGGGGCGGCGTGCGGGCGCACGTCTTTGCGGCGTCGCGTCGTGGGAGCTTTGCCCTCGGCTAATGGTCGCCTGGCCGAGAGATTAGAGCCTCATACCGACCAAAGAAAGTGTAGCCTCACACACGAAAGGTGAAATGAAAAGCCTAGTCCCAACCTGGGGGTTATTACCCCCTGAGGGGTAAAATGAAACTTTCTGAAGGGTAAAAGCTAAACGATTCGATTCTGTTTCAGTCACGAAACTAAATTATTTTCAGAAGATCATTACTATTTTAACAATTTTGTGAGACTGTAATACCGATTACATAAGTTATTGTTTTCTCTTTTAGCAGCATTAATGCTGTGGAGGTTACACGTTCCTCACATAGCCCTCCTCCTACACAAGTGTGTTGTTCTTTGTCCAGTGCATCGCTGGTGATAAAAAGTAAAACAGTTCTACTCCATCTTGTAGATACTACCATAAATTGCTTCATTTCTCGCTTCGAAACAGATAAATAAATTAACTAAGAGCACTACATACCAGTAACTATAGAAGGGTTATTATAATGCTGTACAAATTTTTATTATTCGTATTAGAGCGGATAGGCACAAAGCGGTTAACAGCTGGAAGTCATCCAATTTCTGCCAGTTCAGAGGTAAGGAGTGCAGCGATGACGTGATTTACGAACAGGAAGTATAGTGCACACGTCTGAACTTGTCTGGTCTTAGATGGTGTCGCAGCGTGCAGGTCAAGCAAAGTGTCACAGTGCAGAGGAGTAATTCACACACACACACACACACAAACTAAATACCATTCATCTTTCATCATTTTAAAAGTAAAGATGTTCCAAGAAACGTCTTTCATTTTACGGTTTATTTAGGTGTTAAAGTTGATGATAATGTGGGGGGGGGCAACAGATGGCGAAGAGGAGGACGCGGGGTTACTACCTAACGTCTGATTGCACTCACAGGTAATGGTGTAAGGTCGGGAAACTCTGCTCTAAAATAACAACACACTACGTCTACAAACTCACTGTGCATTCCACTACATGATACATGACGGAGGGTACCTTGTATCACTACTAGAGTGGCTGTCACGAAATTAAGACTACTCAAGGTCACATCCGCTGAATGCAATCGACAGGCGCAAAGAGCTGTGATTGGCTTGCCTCATAGCTTTGTTGCCATAGTGCAGCAGGTCAGCATGAGCCGAATGTAGGATGTTTCTGTGCGATATCGTGCGTTGACTAGTTGTTTCAGTCTTCTGTAGTACGGTCCATTGACGTGTGCTTGGTAGTGAGTGAAATGCAGGAACAGGGATCAAAATGTTCTGCTAGTCCAGTCGGTGTGCATAAAGGGTTAAAAGATATTAGAAAACAGTCTAAAATAGTAATATCGAATGCGCTGAAATATTTTACTGAACTAGCTGCGAGTGTAGAACCCACGAGTACTACACTGCAGGCCATTAAAATTGCTACACCACGAAGAAGACGTGTTACAGACGCGAAATTTAACCGAAAGTAAGAAGATGCTGTGATATGTAAATGATTAGCTTTTCAGAGCATTCACACAAGGTTGCCGCTGGTGGCGGCACCTACAACGTGCTGACATGACGAAAGTTTCCAACCGATTTCTCATTCACAGTTGTCCGGCGTTGCATGGTTAAACGTTGTTGTGATGCCTCGTGTAAGGAGGAGAAATGCGTACCATCACGCTTCCGACTTTGATAAAGCTCGGATTGTAGCCTACCGCAATTGCGGTTTATCGCATCGCGACGTTGCTGCTCGCGTTGGTCGAGACCCAATGACTGTTAGCACAATATGGAATCGCTGGGTTCAGGAGGGCAATACGGAGCGCCGTGCTGGATCCCAACAGCCTCGTATAACTAGCAGTCGAGATGACAGGCATCTTATCCGCATGACTGTAACGGATCGTGCAGCCACGTCTCGATCCCTGAGTCAACAGATGGGGACGTTTGCAAGACAACGACCATCTGCACGAACAGTTCGACGACGTTTACAGCAGCATGGACTATCAGTTCCGAGACCATGGCTGCGGTTACCTTTGATGCTGCATCACAGACAGGAGCACCTGCGATGGTGTACTCAATGACAAACCTGGGTGCACGAATGGCAAAACGTCATATTCTCTGATGAATCCAGTTTCTGTTTACAGCATCATGATGGTCGCATCCGTGTTTGGCGACATCGCGGTGAACGCACATTGGAAGCGCGTATTCGTCATCGAGATACCGGCGTATCAGCCGGCTTGTTGGTATGAAGTGCCGTCGGTTACACATCTCAGTCACCTCTTGTTCGCATTGACGGCACTTTGGACAGTGAATGTCACATTTCATTTGTGTTACGACCCGTGGCTCTACCCTTCATTCGGTCCCTGCGAAACCCTACATTTCAGGAGGATAATGTACGGCCGCATGTTGCAGGTCCTGTGCGGGCCTTTCTGGATACAGAAAATGTTCGACTGCTGCCCCGGCCAGCCCATTCTCCAGATCTCTCACCAATTGAAAACATCTGGTGAAAGGTGGCCGAGCAACTGGCTCGTCACAATACACCGGACACTACTCATGATGAACTGGGGTATGGTGTAGAAGCTGCATGGGCGGCTGTACCTGTTCACCCCATCCAAGCTCTGTTTGACTCAATGCCCAAGAGTATCAAGGCCGTTACCACGGCCAGAGGTGGTTTTTCTGGGTGCTGATTTCTCAGGATCTATCCACCCAAATTGCATGAAAACGTAATCACAAAATATATTTGTCCAATGAATACTGGTTTATCATCTACATTGCTTCTTGGTGTAGCAATTTTAATTGCCAGTAGTGTATGAGCTTAGCAAAAGTTCATTAAATGAAAACAGAACCTTGTGGTATTTGAGGATCGATTGTATTCGATATTAATATTGCACTAACTTCGGCAGAATCTCTAGATGTGGGCATGTGTTTCGATTCTTCACGAAATAGATAAAATACAATGGAAACTACAGAATTGGACGACTGGGACAAAATGTTTTTGCTTAAAGCTGTACTACGACATAAGAGAGTATACAACGGTTAGAAACATGTATGATATTCACGGTGAAAAAGTGAAGTGTTCTGGCTCAGAGACCTCCGTTCCTTGTCTTTATCGCTCACTTGCCTTTTGATTCAGAAAGAGTAACAATGGACGAAAGTGTTTCAGCTAATGCAGAGACACTGCATCAGCAGGGACGAAGTTTTGTGTACAATACACTTGTTGCGAGCTGAGGACTGTAGACCTGTAGCGTACTTTCATAAAACTTGAGTTTCACAAAACCATAAGCACAAATATATTTTGCTCTAATTCAACCGAAATATTGGGCTGAAAGTACCTACAGTTTCTTAACTATTAATTATATCGACGATAGGGATTATGCGTGCAGTGACGAAGGATCGGTAAGAGTTGCATATAAAAAATTACCTTGAGTTTGCGAAAATTCTCAGTCGTATTGAGGCAAGCCGTCGGAATAAGATCCAAGCATTATCTCGCTGCCGTAAACGGCGTCTCTCGTGAACGAAATCGTTTCACGGGTGACACCATACAATAGCGATGTCCCAGATGTTACCAAAATTAATATTTTAGGTTTCATAACAATTTTCTCGTTGGAAGTTTCTAGGTCTAACAGAACGCAAATTCACCAGCGACATTTTTCGTTATACAGGTGGAACAGTTTCATAACTGTTACGAAGTTTTATTTTTTGTCTCGGAATACTTTTACACTTCAACGATGAAATATGTATCACGTATTCAAATACTTTTTTCGATCGGTGCTTCTTTTTCGTTGCAGATGGCAAGAATTCTCTTTTGAGAAAGTACTCCATCATTTCTAGACTAAAAAGAGGGATGTGAATATTTTTTCCGAACTTTTTACTAAATTGTCAAATTAACACTAATTGGAAATGCCATTAGACGGTGAGGTGACCTTGAGCTGACTATTTTCGTGACGGCGACTATAGTGATTCTCTTTCATGTTCCACTAAGAGACTGAGCCAGAAGAAAAAGACGAGTGATATTTTTCCAAACGAGCCCTGATTTAACTTGTCTTATGTTTGCGGTCCATGCGTGGAACATATGTTACTGGGACTACAATCATTCTGAAATCGTTGGCAAACACTGGTTTTCTAAATTAATGAATAGTACTTCACGAAAGGAACGTCTTTTCTTCAGAGATTCCCATAATACTTCGTGGAGCAGTTCATTAATACTTGTATCCAGACCAGAACTATCGGTGACGAATCTAGCAGCACTCCCCTGAATCTATGTTTTCCTTTAAATCGATCTGATGGGGATTCAAAACTAACATTACTGAACAACAAGTACCAGAATATGGTATGAGAACTCCTGTACATGTGAGCTACACTTCCCCAGAATTCTACCGATAAATCGAAGCTGACCATTCACCTTCCCTTCAACTGACCTTAAATTCTCATTTAATTTCCTGTCTCTTTGTAATACTCCGCCTATATGTTTAATCGACGTGACAGTGTCAAGTACCACACCACTACTACTGTATTCGGACTATGCGCAATACTCATAAATATCAACTTTATTTTGTCGCATCCTCCTTTGTCTACAGCCACCCGACTACTACACTTTCCTGTCTGCTACATCGTCATAAGTGATCAGTACAAAATTCCACACCTTTTCCTTCAGACGTTTTATGTTTATGGAGAACAAAAGCGGTTCTGCCGCACTCGTCAGGAGCACTCCTGAAGACACCTACATGTCCAGGGTGTAATGTCAGCTAACACTTTAGATATTTAAATCGCAACCTATAATGCACTAAGCACTAAATTTCACAAAACTGACTTTTCCTTCCGGGTGCAACAATTTTACAGCTATCCAAATTTGTTTTTGTTAGTACACGTATCAGAAAAAGCTTAGCATCAACCCCGCTTCCGAGCGTTACGGAACCTGTACAGAAAATTGAAATAGAGATCAGTATAACCATCATTTCCGCCCACTTATTTCTCATGAAAACCACACATTGCATGTTGTACCAACATACAGCGAGACCTTCATAGGTGGTGGTCCAAATTGCTGTACACACCGGTACCTCTAATGCCCAGTAGCATGTCCTCTTCCATTGATGAATGCCTGTATACGTCGTGGCATACTATCCACAAGTTGATCAAGGCACTGTTCGTCCAGAATGTCCCACTCCTCAACGGCGATTCGGTGTAGATCCCTCAGAGTGGTTGGTGGGTCACGTCGTCCATAAACAGCCCTTTTCAATCTATCCCAGGCAAATTCGATACGATTAATGTCTGGAGAACATGCGGGCCACTCTAGTCCAGCAATGTCATTCACAAGATGTATGCGACCGGGGCGCGAATTGTGGTCCATGAAGACGAATGCCTCGCCCACATGCTGCCGATATGGTCGCACTGTCAGTCGAGGGATGGCACTCACGTATCGTACAGCCGTTACGGCGCCTTTCATGACCACCAGCGGCGTACGTCAGCCCCACATAATGCCACCCCAAAACGTCATGGAATCTCCGCCTTGCTGCACTCGCTGGACAATGTGTCTGAAGCATTTAACCTCACCGGGTTACCTCCAAACACGTCTCCGACGATTGTCTGGTTGAAGGCAAATGCGATACTCATCGGTGAAAAGAACGTGATGTCAGTCCTCAGTGGTCCATTCGGCATGTTGCTGGGCCCTTGTGTACCGCGCTGCATGGTGTCGTGGTTGCAAGGGTGGAAATCACTATGGACGCCGGGAGTGAAGCTGCACGTCGTACAGCCTGTTGTGCTCAATTGAAGTCGTAACACGACGTCCTGCGGCTTCACGGAAAGCATTATTCAATATGGTGGCGTTGCTGTTATGGTTCTTCCGAGCCATAATCCGGAGGTAGCGGTCATCCACTGCAGTAGTAGCCCCTGGGAGCCTGAGCGAGGCATGTTATCTATCTCTCTGTTTCTCCTCCACGTCCGAACAACATCGCTTTGGTTCACTCCGAGGTGCCTGGACACTTACCTTGTTGAGAGCGCTTTCTGGCACAAAGGAACATTGCGGACGCGATCGAACCGCGGTATCGCCTTTCCAGACTTGGTTGAAGTACAGACAACATTGGCCATGTACCTCCTTCCTGGTGGAATGACTAAAGCTGATCGTCTGTTGGGCCTTCTCCGTCTAATAGTCGCTGCCTCTAATAGGTTCTGCTCATGAATGGTTGTTTACATCTTTGGGCGCGTTTAGTGACATCTCTGAATAGTGAAAGGGACTGTGCCTGTGATACAATATCCATAGCCAACGTCTATCTTCAGGAGTTTCTGGGAACTATAGTGATGCAATTTTTTTTTTTTTGGTGTGTGTACAATTACTCATATTCAGTATTGCAGACTCTTGTATGTAAGTAAAGGACACTGACGAGAGTAAGGCTAGCACTAAGCGGACAGCTCACTCTCTGTTTTCATATTGCGCTAAGGGTTGTAAAATCCATACAAAAAATTTCCGTCACTGGCGACAGGCTGGACTATAGAATCTTCAAGTTTCACTCTGTGGCCCCTTTCTCCTACTCTCCTGAATGATTGGCCGTAGCGGACTTGTCGCTAAGTAAAAATGTATACGTTCATTCCACTGCTCCAGATAAATGGTTCAAATGGCTCTGAGCACTAAGGAAATTAACTTGCGAGGTCATCAGTCAGCTAGAACTTAGAACTACTTAAACCTGACTAACCTAAGGACATCACACACATCCATGCCTGATGCAGGAGTCTAACCTGCAACCGTAGCGGTCGCGCGGTTCCAGACTGTAGCGCCTAGAACCGCTCGGGCACTCCGGCCGGCTGCTACAGATAGATCTGAGCTCTGAACACAATGCACTGGACAACAAAGCTGAAAGATGATTCTAGACTACGTGGGAGAAGTTGAAATTATATACACGAGAATGAAATGGAAAAAGTTCTTATTGATTTAACTGTTGAAATAGTGCTGAAAGACATTAACATTTAGGGATCCAGTAATATGCTATAATAGTGACACAGTTATGTAAATTCCGTTCGAACAGGCCTTGGAAGGCCCAACAACACCGCCTGGCCGCCGTGTCGTCCTCACCCACAGGCGTCACTGGATGCTGATATGAAGGGGCATGTGGTCAGCACACCGCTCTCCCGGCCGTAGGTCAATTTACGCGACCAGAGCTCCTCAGTTTGCCTCACAAAGGCTGAGTGCACCCCGCATGCCAACAGCGCTCGGCATACCTGCTGGTCACCCATCCAAGTGTTAGCCCAGCCCAACAGTGCTCAACTTCGGTGATCCTACAGGAACCGGTGTTAGCACAGCGGCATGGCCGTTGGCGCACAATTATGTATGTGAAAGGTATTTAAGGCAGTGAAGTCAATGATTTGCAATTCTCTCACAGGTCGTCTTTCAACCTACTTGTTTACGTTAATATATTAAATACTCGCGTAGTTCGAAATACTAAAAATAGTTAGAATGTACTTTTGTTGTTTGAAATAAAATATTTTATTTAACAAAAAATAAAACAGAACCACAGTTTATAGAATAATGTAAATTCTTCCGTTTGAATTTCTCTTCCAGCTTTCGCACTGATGACGGGCTTCTCGTCCGGTCTTATTATCTAATTGCTGCCCCCCCCCCCATTCTATGACTTCGTTTGCTGCGTAAAAGACTAGAAGGCATTCATGTTTGCACCATTCAACAGAAGTGTGCCATGTCGGACAGCCCCGAAGAAAATTATATTGTAACAATATTTACCAAAACCTGTACGAGGTCAAAGTACTGGGCCGTATTACTTAAAAACTCTTTGAACCACACATATACCCGATAACCTATCCTATATGTTAAGATCTTCGTTTAAGTCTGCGGTGTAGAACTGTGTCAAACACTCTTAAAATCTGGGAATTTGGAATCTGGCTGTTTCCCTTCATCCATGATTCACAGGGTACCGTATCGTACGAGAAAATGATAATCTGGGTGTCACACGAGAGATGCATTCATAATCTGTGTTGATCTGTGGAAAGAAGATGTGTGGAAATATAAAGTTGGTTATTTCATAAAACAGAATAACTGTTGTATCCGATGGATTCAATATCCATGAGTGCAGCTGAAATCATTTAGTTACAACAAGTACGTGAGTGTAACAGTTTCTAGTGACATGAATTGGAACAACCACATATACTCATTAGTAAAAACAGCAGGTGGTAGATGAAATGTAAATTGGTATTATTGGCCGGGAGGCCCCACCTGGGATGTTCGGTGGCCTGGTGAAAATATTTTTATTTGATACTGCTTCGGTGACTTGTGCATCGATGAAGACGAGGACAACACTCATACGCACTTCTGACTGAAGAAAATCTCCAACCCGGCTGGGAATCAAACCCGAGTTCATATGATCAACAGGCAATAACGCTAAACACATGACCACAATGTCCTGACACACGTGGGTTCATTGGTAGGACAAAGCGTGAATCTTATACTGAGGTTGCTTACGAAACACTCATGTGACCTACCCTAGAATATGACTCGAGTTGTGTGGAATCCCTTTCAGATATAACTGACTGAACGTATCAAAAGAAGAGTTTCGTGAATGGTTACAGATTTGTTTGTCCCATGGAAGAGCGTCACGGAGATATTGATAAAACTGAAACGGCAGACACTTCGAGACAGACGCAAAATGTCTCGTGAAACCCTGCTAAAAATGTGAAGAACCAGCCTTAAATAAGGAATGTAGGAATATGCCACAATCCCTTGCGTATCGATCCTGTACGTATCGCGGAAACAAGTTTACAATAAATACAGTGCGCACAGAGATATTTAAACAGTCATTCTTTAAGTGCTTCACACGCGATAGGATCAGAGAGACGCACCAAAATAAATGGTACTCGTAAAATGGACTGTACCCTCAGCCATGGACTTCACAGTGGTTTACATAGTAAAGAGGTAGATAAATACGGCGGAGAGAAACCCTGTACTAATAAGATCAGGGCAGGACAGGGGATGTCGAATTACGCACATTTTTCTAAGTAAATATTCACCACTGTGTAGCTATGGTCATAAAACAACAGCCAATTAGGACGAGCGTGTGTACAGCTTACGTAAATAGCCAAGATAACACCAGCAACGCTAAGTAACAAGTTACTAATTAAATTGCCTGAAGACAGTGGTTTCAGTTAAATTCAAATTCCTATCCGCAGCTGGTTACATTAGATGCAAATTCTCTCTGGTGTTTACCAGGTAAAAGTCTACTGTTAACCCAACTACACTACCGGCTCCATAATGCTACAACGCAGCAGCAGCTCAGTCAGACAAAACCGCCCTTCTAGACACAATCAGACATGTTCGCTAACTGGACAAACTTAAGCGCGCTGTCACCGATACGTTGTGGGAGTGCTAAATTCTTGTGCTGAGTTGATAACAGTATTACAAAGACATTACAAAGAAATAATTCTTGTTGTAACGCAGCATGATATGCAGTTGGTGGAAATAAAGATTCAGCATGAGCGTTTGAAAGTAAAATCATGCCAAATGTGAAACCCAATAGTGATACTCTCCTTAGGGTTAAATTAATCTCCAAATGTGAAATATAAGCTACATAGGACATGTCAACATGTGAGTCACGGGAACCAACTGGTAGTTGTGCAATTAATGTAGCAGACGGGACGTCTACCGTTCTGGACATAAGGTGCCTTAACTAGGAGACGTCTGGATCCAGGCGTAACAAGCCACCCAGAGCCTCGAAGAGTTATTTCAGACGGTGATGGATGGCTACATACCAGTTTATACGCTACGTGATCAAAAGTACCCGGACACTCCCAAAAAAATACGTTTCTCATATCAGGTGCATTTTGCTGCAACCTACTGCCAGGTACTCCATATCAACGACTTCAATAGTCATTAAACATCATGAGAGAGCAGAATGAGGCGCTCCGCGGAATTCACGGACTTTGAACGTGGTCGGATGATTGGGTGTCACTTGTGTCATACATCTGTACACGAGATATTCATACTCCTAAACATCCCTTGGTCCACAGTTTCCGATGTGGTAGTAAAGCGGAAACGTGAAGGGTCACGTACAGCACAAAAGCTTACAGGCCGACCTCGTCTGTTGACTGGCAGAGACCACTGACAGTTAAAGAGGGTCGTAATGTGTAATAAGCGGACATCTATCCATACCATCACACAGGAATTCCAAACTGCACCATGATCCACTACAAGTACTATGACAGTTAGGTGCGAGTTGAGAAAATTTGGATTTAATGGTCGAGCGGCTGCTCATAAGCCTCACATCACGTCAGTAAATACCAAACAACGCCTCTCGGAGTAAGGAGCGGAAACATTGGACGACTGAACAGTGAGAAAACGTTACGTGGAGTAACGATTTATGGTACACCATTTAGCGACCCGATGGTAGGGTGTGGGTATGGTGAATGCCCAGTGAACGTCGTCCGCCAGTGTGTGCAGTGCCAACAGTAAAATTCGGAGGCGGTGGTACTATGGTTTGGTCTTATATTGTTTGCACCCCTTGCTTTTTGAGTGACACTATCACAGCCCAGGCTTACATTTATGTTTTAAGCAGCTCCTTACCTCCCACTGTCGAAGAGCAATTCGGGGATGTGCGATTCCATCTTTCAACACGATCGAGCACCTGTTCGTAATGCACGACCTGTGGCGGAGTGGTTACAAGACAATAACATCCCTGTAATGGACTGGCCTACACAGAGCTCTGACCTGAATCCTATAGAACATCTTTGGGATGCTTTGGAACGACGACTTGGTGCCAGGCGTGAACGACAGACATCGATACCTCTCCTCAGTGCAGCACTCTGTGAGGAATAGTCTGCCATTGCCCAGGACTCCTTCCAGCATCTGACTGTATGTATGCCTGTGAGAGTGGAAGCTGTCATCAAGGCTAAGTGTAGGCCAACACCATATTGAATTAAAGCATTACCGATGGAGGGCGCCAAAAACTTTTAAGTCGTTTTCAGGCAGGTGTCCGGATACATTTAATCACATAGTGTACTTAGATCGCTTACAGACGCGCAGATACTTGTACAGGAACGAAAGCCTGTTGAATACATACTGAACTAAAGAACACGAAGTGGGCGTTATTATAGTTTATACATAATGTCGGTTGAACAGTTCAAGGATTACTAAAGTTCCCACCACTACATAAGTCTAATTTAGCACATGCTAATTTCTCAAAGTCTGAGGTAGATTTCCAGCACTAAGCACTGAGTTTTACTTAATATACAAGATATTTGTTAATGACACTAATAATTAATTGTAATTCGTAATGTAGTAGGCCCCAAAATGTCACACAGATGCCGGCCGGGGTGGCCGAGCGGTTCTAGGCACTACAGTGTAGAACTTGACGACCACTACGGTCGCAGGTTTGAATCCTGCCTCGGGCGTGGATGTGTGTGATGTCCTTAGATTAGTTAGGTTTAAGTACTTCTAAGTTCTAGGGGACTTATGACCTTAGAAGTTAAGTCCCATAATGCTCGGAGCCATATGAATCATTGTCACACAGATGTTAACGTAATTAACTAGAATTATAGCGGTCATAATGTAGATACTGTGATTGTTATGAATGAGTTACATATTTTAAGCCACTAGTGGTCAGAGTAATTATAATCAAAGCCAAAGAAAAAGACTCACCACGAAACTGGCCACAAAGAAACGTTCATACGGGTATCGACGGAAGATACAAAACTTGCCGGGCCATAGAAGCGCCGTTGTAACGCTGCAGTGCAGTTTCACTGCATAGCTGGCATAAAGTCTTTGCGAATTTCATTCCGTGTACTCAGTTGAACAGTAAGTACGCATCGCAGACAGGGGTGTGAACTGTGGTGTCACCGCCAAACACCACACGTGCTAGGTCGTAGATTTTAAATCGGCCGCGGGCCGGTAGTATACGTCGGACCCGCGTGTCGCCACTATCAGTGTTGCAGACCGAGCGCCGCCACACAGCAGGTCTAGAAAACTTCCTAGCACTCGTCCCAGTTGTACAGCCGACTTTGCTAGCGATGGTTCACTGACTTCTACGCTCTCATTTGCATAGACGATAGTTAGCATAGCCTTCAGCTACGTTATTTGCTACGAGCTAGCAAGGCGCCATAGTCAGTACTATTGATATTGTGCATCATGTACCATAAAGAGCGACGTTCGTCATTATTGGATTAAGGTTAAGTATTCCACCAGCTACGTCCGTTTTTCTCAATTCTAATTCCCTTGTCATGTTCCAGACCTCAAGCCAGCTTGCGTGAGCTAAAACGCGTGCATCTCGGCCTCCTTTAGTACCAAGTGGTTGGGTCTCCAGTCAACCACAACGTGAACAATATACTGAAATTTCAGCATTTAAGAGAGGTCGTGCAGTTGGGCCAAAGGAGCCGGTAGGAGTAATCGGAGAATTGCTTGACATCTTAATGGATGCGATGTCATTATTCGACGATGTTGACTACATAGACCAAATGCAATGTCGTTCCCAGCCATAGTCAAACTGGGCTAAAACATTGACCAACACCGCTCAGATGTGGGTGATTCTAATCGGGAAATCCAAATCTTCCATGATAAAATTTCCATCTTGTGAGTTAACGAGCATTTCACTCTCATTTACGTATATGGCCGGAAGAGTCAGCCTTCAGAAATTGTGAAACGAACCCTGTCGTCCAGGACTGGATGCCACAAAGGGCTCAGATTCACCACGAGATGGGGAAACTCACAGGCGTCTATTGTGTATTAAGGCCTAAGCGCTGTAGTTTGCGAGTGAGACAGACGAGAATCTACGTCATAGGGAAGCCCCGTAGAAGAATTTTGTGGTGAAGGAGACGTAGAAGTGTTAAATATGGCGGAACTTAGGTCGGCCATAAAGGGAAATATTTATGAAAACTATTTAATTCTGTAGTAATGCATGGAATCAAGGAACAGTAGATTTGTTCTACCATCCTCGAGAAATATTCATGGTGATCCCAATAAAACTTGAGTATTAATCATATCTATAGTAGTTTAGGGTTTACTGTTAAAATAAAATTAACAAGTTTTGTAACAAATACCTGAATACTAAAACCTGAACGCTTTGGTCGATCTTAACTATCAACATTTCATATGGAAGCGCATCATCAAAATGACAAACGTTGTAAATATCAACTCTGTAACTTTATATTATTGAATCATTAGGTAACAAAATATTTGTTGTAGTGTTTAGTGCATAATAGTTACTTTTGTTCTTTATTTATTTATCAGAAAGCACATTGGTGAAAGGCTACTGGCCGTCGCATTCGAAGATAGAAAGGAAATCGTATTAGTTTTATGTAAAAGAATTTAACGTTTATTATGTAATGGATGTTATTCTTACTTTATTTAGAACGTGAAAGTGGTCAAGCTTTGATTATTTAAATATGATAAAATGTAAAATACTGTAGAATAAGCTGTAGCCCATCAGATGTACGACTTCAGGAAAGGGAATGCCCTAATCAGTTCAGCGAGGATATTTGGCCCGCTTGCAGAGGGAGTGTTGGTTGTGTATTATTGGATTTCAGACATTTTGCATATGAGAAAGGGACAGCCATCGAGCTGTAGTTTGTAATGATACTAAGCATGACAACGAGAGTGAAGAAACGAAATCTGTTTATAACGTGCGCCTATACCAAGACGCGCGGCCAGCGTTTAAAAGGTACTTTTAAACACTTTGACTCGCTGGGGGCAGATATTTAAAATCATTGCCGCAACGCTTGATAGCAAGAAGCTGCGAAACAGAAGAAAGGACAATTTATCATTTGTTAGGAAAATTCTAGAGTCTTTATAGTTAGTTGTACTTCTGGTCGTCGATATGTTAACATGTACTTCATTACATTTGATGGTCGCCGACTTGTTAAGACGTGTTGTGTAGCACCGCTACAAGTTATATTTCATTTAGTGTGAAAAACCACGTTATCACTAAGAAAAAAAGAACGCTTTTGTATACCTTGTGACAATAAAAAATACTTACGCGCACGCCAGGACATTTAATTTTTACAAAATATCACACATACAAAAGCAGCGATTGTTGGGCTGCTCCGTGTATGAGAGAAACATGAAAATGTAAGTTTTGTATTCACTGTAAATTTGTTAGTGTTTATAGTTTAACGCCTTTGTTCTTTGAGAATATATTGATGCTTCACTGTACAGAATATCTATGTTTATTCTTTTCTTTAAATTAACCACAAATAGCGTTTATGTTTAAATGAACTTTGTTACAGGTTCACTATTTATCGCGGTGTCTCGATTGTATTTGGGAGACCATTAATGTGTTCAATTTCCGATCTGACAACCTTTTTTTACAAAATTTCACTGTTTTGCATTCATTTACAATTTTTTATTATTATTCAAATTGATCCCTTAGGTAATTTCATTGAAGAGTCTGATTGAGTGAAAGCAATCCGGGTTAAGAGGTCATTTGAGAAACTATTTTCGCGCAATCAATCTGTACGTCTCCTGAACCCAATCGAGAACCGACGCATTGGCGATCATTCATTAATTTTTCTCTGTTTCCAAGTTGTACCAAAAAAACCGCCAAGGAGAACTGCCGTGATTACGCAATCTAGTGTTAAAGATTGCATTCTTTATCTTGTTGGCAAATATTGCCATAAATTATCATCATCAATGTTATATTTGGTTAAATGTGAAAAGCAAAACCTTTTAACGCTAGATGGTGCCGACGCGAAGGCGGACAGTTTGGCTGGAGACACCAAAGGGTACACTTGGGATTGAGACACGAAAGCGGACAGACGGTCTCTGGCAGGTCGGAAGTGAAACGACTTAGAAAATCTCGCGTTGTGTGGTACTGCGGGACTTAGTCTCTGAGCGGTGAGCTGCCGCCCGCCTGGAATGAACTCTAACTTTTCGCGTAGATAACGTGTATTTCTCGATGAGATTGTGAATGATTGAACTTTATCAAATGGATATAAGCTCAAGTGTAACAGCAACTCTAAATACGACCACTTTCGCTATAGTTTGCATTCTGAATATTCATTATTCTAACCAAATCGCAACTGTGTGGCCTACACCATTTACGCTTCGTTAATTTAGTTCCCGATTTTATTATTACTGTTACTATATGTTATACCAACATTGTATTTCGTAAACTTGGAGTCAGACAGACAATTTAACCAAAGAGTCACAAGTGTCTAATTTACTCCGTGTTGTGCGAAACGTGTGGTTCACCCCACTAGACGAGTTTGATCCAAGACATTTCGACGAAGAGGAACCGCGTGTGAGCCCGAACATCTACGGGATGTTAGCTTGCAATCTTTTGGGGAAGCTGAAGGAACTCCTGGGGGAGAGAGACTTTCCAGCCATAGGGAAACAGTAGCTCTCGAATGGCTCCGTGACCAAGGATCGGATTTATATCGGCAAGGTACAGAACGCTTGGTAGAAAGTTATCACTGTAGTTTACAGAGGTTTGTTGCCTATGTTGAAGAAATACTGTCATTTTTCTGTGTCAGTCTGAAGTGTAGCGCAGCAAAAGTTACATCGCCTACCACAATAATAAGTAACCTGCATTTGAAGTCCGCTCGTAGATTGCAACGTAATTTAAGTATATTTCGTTCGACATCAGTCATTTGTAGATATAGACTGAAACGCCCAAAAACTGGTATAGGCATGCGTATTCAAATACAGACATATGTAATCAGGCAGAATAAGGCGCTGCGGTCTGCAACCCCTATATGAGACAACAAGTGTCTGGCCCAGTTGTTAGGTCGGTTACTGCTGTTACAATGACAGGTTATCAAGATTTAAGTGAGTCTGAACGTTGTGTTATAGTCGGCGCACGAGCAATGGGACGCAGAATCTCGAAGGTATCGATTAAGTGAGGACTTTCCGGTACGACCATTTCACGAGTGTACCGTGAATATCAGCAGTCCGGTAAAACATCAAATATCCGACATTGCTGCGGCCGGAAAAAGATCCTACAAGAACGGGACCAACAACGACTTATGGACTGTCCACCAGGATTCATAGCGTCGATTCCCTTCAGCTCTACTTTAGACATTAGTTGACTCCATGCCACGATAAGTTACAGCACTTCCGCGTGCTCGCGGGGGTCCTACACGATATTTTACTCTTCAGTATACATTCAAAGAGAAGAGATACTGAGTTATTACGGAACTACTTGGTAGTTTAGGAACTATATCGATTGTAATATTCATTCAGTTGCTTCGTTGGAGAAAATTAGATGAGGTGGGGAAAGGATCGGGGGAGGGGGGGGAGGAGGAGAGGGAGAGGGAGAGAGCGGGGATTGCAAAAAGTGACGTTCAGTGGGGTTAGCCGATTTTGGTGTCGTGATGTAGATCCTGCAGTGCAGCTTTTCTTGATCGGATCTGTGCCCTACAACAACAACTTCAACACCATTTTCAATCACTTTCAGTCACTTTTGTTTTCATATGTATGCAAATCTAATTACGCATAAAACACACTCGAAGTGCGTCGCAAGCTCGAGTAAATCTGCTAGGGTATAAATAATTAGTTAAGATGTCACTGCAGGAAGCAATTAGAGAGGAAATACAGGAGAAGCAAAAACTAGAATAATAAAAACAAATTATAGAGGAAGTCGGGTGCAGTAGCAATTTATAGATCAAATGATAAACAAAAAATAGAAAAGTACTGATGAATACCAACGATCCAATCGAAATATTTATTACCAGAAAGGAACACAGTTCAATACTAATTGAGTCCTACGTCGATTACCCCGCAGTTTTCGTATGCCTATGATGCAAAAGAATCGTTTCTAGGGCAGTGTAGATAGCGACGCCTCAGACTGAGAGGACTAAAAGTGACGCAAGCAACAGTAGCGAAACAGGCGGCAGGAGATGGAAAAGAACGCGGGGAAACCACGTGGGGGCTGTGACAAAGCGACGGAAATTAAAAGGAAAGTGGAATGCAGAGGAGCGTGGCGGGGGCGGCAAGTGTGGGCGTATGCGCGGCCGCCGCCGGACGCTGCTGGCAATTTTCGCCGTGGGGCGGCGGCGGCGGCGGCGGCGGCGACGGTGGCAGCGGACAAACGCTTCCTGTTATTGTTCGCGCGCCGTTGCCCGCCGGGCCCGGCCACGAATAAAGGGCGAACACGTCCGGCGGGGCGGATTCCGCCTAATTTCATAGCTCACTTTGTCCCTCCCTCGCGCAGCACCACCGCAGACCAGATGGTTCACAGACAGTGTTGTGTGAATTAATCCGCAAAAACCACACAGTCGACCTACTTTCCAAAAAATTTTTGAATGATTTTCCCAAACTCTTCGTTTACATCTGTGGTATTTGTTACCAGTTAGCTTAGTCTATAACCGTAATCACATACTGTTCAGAGATGTCGTGGCTATTTTCAAAAGTCAGCTACTCGACAGTAGGACACCGCTTGACTTGTTATACACGATGTAGTTACAGGTAATGGCCAGTGGCCCTGCTTTACTGGTAACACCGTTTCCCGTCAGATCACCGAAGTTAAGTGCTGTCGGGCTGGGCTAGCACTTGGATGGGTGACCATCTGGTCTGCCGAGTGCTGTTGGGAGGCGGGGTACGCTTGTGAGGCAAACTAAGGAGTTACTTGATTGAGAAGTAGCGGCTCCGATCTCGTAAACTGACCTACGGCCGGGAGACCGGTGTACTGACCATATGACCCTCCATATCCGCATCCAGTGACGCCTGTAGGCTGAGGATGACACGGTGGTCGCTCTGTACCGTTGGACCTTCGTGGCCTTGTTCTGGAGGAGTTGACTTAGTTTTAGTTACAAGTAATCTCCTAGTGACATCTCTTTCTATTTGCTAAGCTTAGAGCAATAAATAATCAGTTTTTAAGTGGGGTATTTGACTGTCTACTGTAAGTCATCTGAAGTGGTTAATTATATCATTTTATGCTTATAACATGCTTTTCTTACTAGCTACAAAAATCAATTGAAAATCAATTGAAAGCCCCCTAAAACGCTCCATTTGAATCACGTGTTACCTGTGGCTTCACTGATTAGTTCGTTACTCCTATTGTCGTAAAGCTCACTCACAGTGTAATCTTGTTCCGGAATTAACATTTCGGAAGATGTTGTATAGGATCACATTGTACAAATGCATCTTTAAAAACTGCTGAAATATTATTTTATTGAGTATTGCAAGGATTAGGAGATACGTAAAACGTGGTTGCACTGTACCGGCAAAATTCCACGGCGTAGATCCTCAAATTTCTTAAGTGTGTCTTGCTCTCTGAAGATAGCCTTAATTATCCTCCAAGATAGTATTTCCCACTATTACAAGGAATCACAGCGTCATTCAACGACATTAAACTAGCAGTGAGTGTCATTGTATCCAAACTCACACACATGTTGCGGTAGCTCAGTTAGTAGGACAGTGGACTATAATACTTAATAAACAGTTACCTATTGTCCGTTGGTTTCAGATGCGGTCCGAAAGTAAATTTTAATTCATTTGTAAATTGAAACGTCCCCTTGGAAAAATTTATACAAGACTGTGCTTAAACTGACACACAATATTTTTTAGCGCAACGCAATCTGACTTCCAAAAATCCCTACGAAAGAATGGCCCTGTCTAACATTAACCTATGCGTTTCGCAAATCACTTACCTCACAAAAATCTTCGTTACTCAAGCTACTGCAATACAGCGAGCGCAGCGCCACTACTGCCAGCTAAATAAAAGATTCGAACTACTGAAGGCACTAACTACTGATAGGCATAGTTAGCAAATGAAAGATTTTAATAGAGAACAGACAATGTATTTACCTCACTAGTTATAATATATATAGCAGTTCACGACACCAATTCTTACAAATTTCAAAACTCCGCCATCTCTCTCCCCACGTCCACCACTGCTGGCGGCTCACCTCCAACTGCGCAACGCTACGCGCTGTTAGCATCCAGCTGCCGCTGCCCGACACTACAATGGCAGACAACAATGTAAACTATCCACAGACTGCGCACAGCACAGCCAGTGATTTTTCATACAGAGCGCTATTTGGCGTTACCAATAAGAAAACCTAAATCGCCTACTTACATAGCCCCCATGCTCCCCACAAAAAAATTTACAAGTTGTTTGGGCAGTGGCCAATACAGATTTGAATTTTTTTTTTCATAATTACAATAACAAAGAAATGAAATGCACACACTTATCGATATAATGTTGGTCAAAAGCTAAAATTTTCTCACAGTCCATAAAGACAGTCCTGATCATTCATCAAAGTAAAAATTGCAGTGTTTTTCTCTAGATTTCGATATTAGGAGTTTCCTGATTTCTATTGTTGGAATTTGAGGAAATCAGTTTCTGGTGAGTGAGAGCGCTGATTTCGGATGAGCCAGGGACTCTTTGGTGTTAATCGCCTCTTTTCGAAATGGATTGATACGTTGCGTATTGTTGATTCTAAGACGACGGTCTCAGGACACGAATTTCATTCAAATTAAGTTCAAAAATGTTACTGAAATTGATAATCTTTAGAACAGAAACAAACTACAGACCAGTTAATAGTGTCCAGATGGTTATTTTCAAAGAATTGCTTATTCAAATGCCGAAAGTTTGGTGTGGGTTCCTTCACACTCATGAATAACATACATTTAGATGTAATATGACCGTCCATGCAATTGTTTTTTGTTCAATTGGAATATACAAGCCATGTGGCCGCGTTCATTAGAAATAATTAGGTTCAGTTTCTTTTAACGCTTGTTTTCTCTGACGCTCACACACATGACAGTTCTGTACATTGTATTACTGATCGCATAAGAATACTGGGTAATCGTCTTGTGTGACTTATTCATATTCGAATCCCGCATAAATTGTGGAATTCATCTGTACAACCGAGACGATCATTAAATAATCATCATAAATGTGAATCAATTGTTTCTTTTCCACAGGTAGTACTTTCCTCTGTCTTGCCACCTAATGATTTCAGTGTACAGGTACCTGCAGTCCTGCAGTTCTGTTTAAATTCTATCAAATAAATGTCAATCCACCTACGTTACTACTAAACAAGAGAGCACCTCTTGTTGTAACTTAATATCAGTCCAGTCAATTCTGAACCATAAATTTATATAAGCAGTCAATATAAAAGCTATGTATCTACACCTACAACTATATTAATACTCCGCGACTCACTGCAAAGTGTGAGACAGAGGATGCTTTGTATTGTGCCAGTTACTAGAGGTTTTTTCCCTTCCAATAACGTAAGGAACGCGGGAAGAATGGATCCTTAAAATTTGCTTACGGAAGCAAAATATAGGAAGCTGTGTTATATTCCTGGGTTTTTATATTCTTCGCTTAATACTTGTTCATTTTTTTTAAATGGATAATTTCGTGGAATAGTTGGAGCCCTATCTTCATGCGTCTGCCAGTTCGTTTCCCCGTTTCCTTGATATTCTCCCACGTGTCAAATAAATCTGTGACTATTCTTTTTGCTTTTCGTTCCACTAGCTCAGTATACCACGATAGTCTTTGGTACGAGTACAAACACACACACACACACACACACACACACACACACACACACACACATACACATATATTCTACGATGAACTTCTAGTATGAACTAAATCTAGTACCTACTATATCTACGACGGTGCCTGTGTGATGTTTTCATTTCATAACGGAACAAACAGCCACATCTAGTTATTTGTGTGAGTTGCGTAGTTCTAATTTTGGCTTATCTGTGACGTATTAATAGGGTACTACGCTTTTGCGTTTAGTGAAATGCATAAAATTACATTTCGAATTATTTAAAGTACGTTGTCAATTATTGTAAAACACTGAAATCTTACCAAGACTTTATTGAACTTTTGTGCACATATTTCAGTCAATAGTTCATCACAGATAACTGCATCATCTGCAACAATTCTGATGTTGCTGCTAACTAATACAGTCCACCAGGTCATCAAATACAGAATGTAAAGGAAGATTCCAGTAAACTTCTCTGGACCACGTGTGACATTACTCATACATAAATCGATGATTTTACATTGATGAAAATATACTGCATCCTTCCTAGCAATAAATCCTCCATCCAGTCACGAAGATCACTTGATACCCCTTATGCTCATTCTTCCGTTAATAAGGGCTGATGTAGTATTACGTCAAGTACTTTTTGTCAGTCGATAAATAATGCACTAAACTGATAGCTTTCAGTATGTCAAGTGTGGAAAGAGTCAGCCGAGATTCGCTTGACACTTGTTTTCGGAATCAATTCTAGCACTGTGCAGATTAGTCCGTGTGAGATATGAGCTCAGATTATGTCCCAAGATTCTACAAGAGAAGGAAGTCATTGATGTTGGACGATGGATTTGTGGATTATTTCTGCTGACGATTTTAACGTTTGTTCTCCTTCAACTACAACGTGAACATTCCCAATGATCTCACGTCTATTTGTTGCCAGTCAGATGTAGTATGATTCCGTCCTGAGTGCACTTCTGAAGTATCTGTTCTAAGAATTTTTTTTAAGCAATTATTTAATTTTATTTCGGAAAATGTCTTGTTACGCTCACTATACAAGAAACTGTAATTATCTCAGTCGAACCTTGGATGATTAAAGTCTCGTCCAATGATGACGATATGATTGAGAATCGTATGTTCTATCCAGCTGAGATTACCTCTGAAGTTTTTGGTTATATATACTGTAAGTAGGCTGTTTAGGTTTTCTTATTGGTAACGCCACATAGCGCTCGGTATGAAAAAATCACTGGCTGTGCCGTGTGCAGTCTGTGTTTAGTCTGCATTGTTGTCTGCCATTGTAGTGTTGGGCAGCGGCAGCTGGATGCTTACAGCGCGTAGCGTTGCGCAGTTGGAGGTGAGCCGCCAGCAGTGGTGGACGTGGGGAGAGAGATGGCGGAGTTTTGAAATTTGTAAGAATTGGTGTCATGAACTGCTATATATATTATGACTATTAAGGTAAATACATTGTCTGGTCTGTATTAAAATCTTTCATTTGCTAACTATACCTATCAGTAGTTAGTGCCTTCAGTAATTTGAATATTTTATTTAGCTGGCAGTAGTGGCGCTCGCTGTATTGCAGTAGCTTGAGTAACGAAGATTTTTGTGAGGTAAGTGATTTGTGAAACGTATAGCTTAATGGCAGTCAGGGCCATTCTTTCGTAGGGACTTTTGGAAGTCAGATTGCGTTGCGCTAAAAACTATTGTGTGTCAGTTTAAGCACAGTCGTGTAATAATTTTTCTAAGGGGACGTTTCAATACCTTTAGCGACGTGTGGAGCAGCGGAAAATTTCAACATGTATAGCCAAACAGGAAACTGAAGCTCGGTTCTATAGAACACGAGTCCAATGTGCTGACTACTGACTCGTCTCGCAAGGTCAAAACGGAAGGCGGAGAACAGGTGGGGAATTCAAATAATTCTGTTAATTTCTGTTCAGCGAAAACCGAATGACATACCGACAATGACTCTCGCAGTCCACTCCCTGTATGTCGAGCTGCGACCTGCTGTTTCTTTCCGCGAATCCCATGTAGTGTAAGGCGAAATCTTTGGCCTTTTACGCCAAAGTACTCTTGCCACATACCTTGCCTTTGCATACAAATGCTTTGTGTTTTACGTGAAATAAACATAGTCCATCTGCACCCCAAATAGCGAAGAAACGTGACGGAATGTATTTGGTACTCTTAAGAGAGCTAGGAAATCTAATTACTTTTTAGTTTACTTTCTTTGCTTGTAAGTCTGCTGAAGTGTGCAAATATAAACACGGACAAAAAGTCGTTCACAATAATTCTTAATTTTTACATTCAGGTCCAAGTAACTTTATGTAGTAAACTATCTAGATGCAAATTTTGACGCTTAAATCGAGTTAAATGGACGAGGAGGTAATTAAAGTTCACCATTAATATTCACTTTTGACCACATAAATTCTAATTTCCACAAAATGTTTACACCTTCAGTAAAACTATTATTAAAGATTTATCATGAAAATACATATGGGTGATACTGATTATTAAATATATTCAGGTACAATTTTAAATTAAACTCTGAGTTTTCGATAGAATAGTTACTTTGGCAACTTCCAGTTCACACAAGTGATCTAATTCCACATCTATATGGATACTCTGCAAATCACATTTAAGTGCTTGGCAGAGGGTTCATCGAACCACCTTCTCAATTCTCTATTATTCCA
The DNA here is from genome assembly GCF_023897955.1 of Schistocerca gregaria. Classification (NCBI taxonomy): domain Eukaryota; kingdom Metazoa; phylum Arthropoda; class Insecta; order Orthoptera; family Acrididae; genus Schistocerca; species Schistocerca gregaria. The sequence goes on from NC_064923.1 coordinate 425,518,229, forward strand.
ATCTCTTATTGCACGCGGGAAGAATGAACACCTATATCTTTCCGTACGAGCTCTGATTTCCCTTATTTTATATATGTAAGTCGGTTTCCACAAAATATTTTCGCATTCTAAGGAGAGAGTTTGTGATTGGAATTTCGTGAGAAGAAAAACGAAAAACGCCTTTCTTTTAATGATGTCCATCAAAATCCGGTATCATTTCTGTGATACTCTCCCATATTTCGCGATAGTAAAAAATGTGCTGCCTTTCTTTGAAGTTTTTCGATGTACTCAGTCAGTCCTCTCTGGTAAGGATCCCACGCCGCACAACAGTATTCTAAAGGAGGACGGACAAGTGTAGTGTAGGCCGTCTCTTTAGTAGGTCTGGTACATTTTCTAAGTGTCCTGCCAATGAAACGCAGTCTTTGGTTAGCCTTCCCCACAACATTTTCTATGTGTTCCTTCCAATTTAAATTGTTCGTAATTGTAATACTTAGGTGTTCAGTTGAATTTACGGCTTTTAGATTAGACTGATTTATCGTGTATCCGAAGTTTAACGGGTTCCTTTTCGCACTCATGTGGGTGATCTCACACTTTTCGTTATTTAAGAGCGTTATGTAAAAGCGACGGAAACAATAGATAACAAAGTACATTGCATCTCGTATACATTGTTGGCTTCGAACAAATTCACTCCGTATTTCACTGTACTGCTGCTTGGATATGCACATGTGATTGCGGAAAGCGCATGTTGGATTTGATATCAACCTGTACTTCTAACACGGTGATCTGATATGGCTAGAGTATCTTACATCAACTTTGAAGAAATTATTATTTTAATCTACTGCAATTCTTAGTTATTAAATACAGTTTGCTTATTGCTTGTATTTTCCTCTGTGATCAGCTTACTCTTGATTATTAGGCTGATACATCGAATGACTTTATGGCGTCACTGAATACGTACCAATAGATATAATATGCAACTCCTAACATTTGCACTGCCTAATACTCTTGCAATGAAGGGAAATATGTTTCACTCAGTTTGATTTTATGTTTCAATCTCATATACTGAATGAATTTATCGAAAGTCCTAATTTTGAGCGGATAATGACGTAGTTAACGAAGTTTGTCATCCACTCGTAACTTCGTGTAACCTATAATGTGCAAACTCCGGCACAAATCTGTTTGAATTCAAGCTGCACCTAACTTTGCTAATATAGTTTTTCAAAGTCGTGACACTGATAACATTAAACAATCACGGAAGATAGAACTTCTGCTATGACTCTCATGCATTAATCTTTTGAGAAAAAAAACCACTCGTATTAAGACGTTGAAGTGTTCTGTGCCTAAAGCGGACTCTGTATGCCGAATTTGGTCAACAATTCAGTTCGCTTCATCTCTAGTATCACTGCTTTGGAAGTTAGTGGATGTCAGACTCAGACGTTGTTGCTAAAATTTTCAACCTCAAAACAAGCTAAAACAATGGAAAGTAGTGTTTGGCAATGGGCTTGCATAAATGTTCATGAATAAGAGCAGATAAACTGTCGTTTCGAAGAAAACGATTATATTTTTCTAACACCAAACATATAGAGCTGTACTATAAATGATTCATTTCTTTTCAGAGCTCTTCGTTTTCCAAAGGTTTACATGTACAACTCCGACTGATGCATGAATACAAAGGTAAACTCAAGGACTTTGCGTTATGGGCACCAGTTGATGTTACGAGCACAATTCCTTGACAAACTGGTCATAGAGCAATAAATGAGGTTTCCTTTGTTACAGACTGCGAGATGTCTATCTGTGCCAAACAGTGCAATCTTTGGACACTAGTTGTCTCTGAAACGTCTCTGTGAAGTCGTTTCATAAGACGCTTGTCGAATTAGGTACAACTTATTCAATTTACTACCTGATTTTAGCGCAATTCATGGACTCTCCCATAAAAACTGAGCACTCAAATAAGGACTATTGAATATTATACCTGTGTTTTAATGTGGGGTTTCGGTTTCGTTTTGTGGGAAATGCTGAGTTGGTTATCGTCTGCTGGGAGCAGACGATGTTGCTTCTCGTTCGAAGGACAGCACAGGATGACTAACTTAGGTTTCCAATACCTGAACAGAGACGTTTACCCACCTTAGTCGAAGGCTGTTTTTGTGTGTGAGGTTGGTGACGAAGGGCCACCCCTCTGGTACCTTCCGCTGCACGGGGAGTTAGGTAATCTCGGAACAGAAAACGACTCTCTTCGGTGAACGCTTGGTGAGTACGGATCGTAGCTCTTAAGGGGGGTTTCAGGTGATATGAAGCGGGTTCAGTTAGGACTTCGTTATGTTTAACTATTGGAATACTTAAGAACTTCATCTTAAATGAAGCCTGTGAAGCGAGTTATTTTTCCTAACATGCCATAATTATATTGTTTTAAATAGGCGATTTTTGGGTGTTTGAGTTAAAAGTGTGGAAGTTACTTTGTTCATTTTCAACCACAATGAAGTAGAATTTCAAACGGTAAATCTGAAAAGGAAAAGCTGGTTAGGATCACTTCAGCCGTACGTGAGTGTAATATTGTGTCGAAGCGAATATGATTTTTAATGATTTTTAATCTTATATTTTGTGGAAGTTGCTTTGGTCTTTGTGTGTCGATTTTGTGCCACGTATTTGATAATCAGTTACCCTTCTGGTCCACCACAGCACCGCAATAGTCTTTATTTTAACAGTTCGCTTGTTTATTGACCTATAATTTCTGCAACAATATCTGTTCTTTCGTACGCTTTCTACAAAGCTGCACAACAGTTTGCTTCGGATTGCACCACATGCTCTAGTTGGGCCGTCTGCAAGTAGAAGACGCAGTAAGTATGTTGAATAATTGTCGCACAACCTCGTGCATTGGTTAAACCTCTGTCCAGAATAGTGCATGCGTAGAATCGTCATGCGAATCTCACTGCTATATTTTTATGGTATGAATGCAAAGGAGATGATAGTATCATGGTCTCCCACCCCCGTTTTCTGTGTTTCTTCTCGCTGTAGTTAATTTTTGCTCTGTTACATTCTCACGTAATTCTTACTTAAATATTTCTAGTCAGGCACCAGTTACGTTTAGTTAGGATGTGCAACTAAATACTTAGGTACAATAAATAATGTACGTGAAAGATAAATTCTGTGGTGTTCATCTTACCCAGTTATTCAAATTTCCAATCCTGAATTAATTAAGTTGCTCCATGCTCGACATGGAGTGCTATTTGCATACTTCTAATTAAATTATTAAAATAATTGAACTAATAATTTTCCAGCTCTGTTTTTTTTTCTAAATGGTTAGGAAGGGCTTGGGCTGGTGGCGAATTTTTATCATTATTTGTGTGAGAGAAGCAGCGAGAAATGCGAGATAACGTATATGGCTCGATGAAAAACGTCGTAAAGATAGTAATACGTTACATCTCCATAAAGATAAAAGTACTGGTCGGCCAAGGCAGCCAGCTGCAACCGTAGGGAGGGTGAGTGAAAGTTTCGTAGTCGCAAGAAAATCAAAGTTCGTCGCAAGTGACGAACTTGGAATAGCGTAGCAACTTTTGTGGAGGATTTTTGTAAGCCACTTACATGTCCAACCGCAGCGTCTGCAGCTCGTGCTAAAATTAAAACCGTAAGTTAATGGCAGGCACCTTCAATTTAGCATTGCAACGTTAGGTGCACTTTGGGATGGATATTTCGTATCTAAGGTGATATTCAGCCTCAAATTAACCTTCCATTTATCAGGAAAGGCGAATCGCCACTGAAAATCTTCACGAAACTGTCGTTCTTGAACGGCATTCGCCGGAAGCTAATGTTTTCTGTACAGTTTCACAGAAGAAGCTGAATAGTCTCTTTCTATTCAGTGAGAAGAGTGACGTGTATCTCTTACCTTGGTAGGTTGCTGTTGTGTTATTTTTATACAACTGACTGCTGGATTCCTAGAATTTCACCTGCCAACAAGTCGGAACACTCCCTCATTGGAGCATTGATGTCTGTTGCTATCAAAATAACGAACATTCACATCGCTGCATTGGGTGTAGTTCAAACATGGTTCACATGGCTCTGAGCACTATGGGACTTAACATCTATGGTCATCAGTCCCCTAGAACTTAGAACTACTTAAACCTAACTAACCTAAGGACATCACACAACACCCAGCCATCACGAGGCAGCGAAAATCCCTGACCCCGCCGGGAATTTGGGTGTAGTGATGAAGATGATGTGATTCTGTTCGGTTGGCTGTGATCACACGTCCTAATGACTGTTTTCTTTGGGGTACATTACAGATCGCATTTATGTACCCCCATTGGCAAGAACACTGGATCAGCTCAGAGAACCCGTGATCACTGACAGGATATTGCTACATAATGTATACCTCAGAACTACCACCGCTCAGAAGTGTATCGTGTGACCAGAGGAACACACACAGACATTTGTAGAGAACAAAATGCTAATTTGTGTTTACGGTTATGTCCACACACCGTACATATTCACACACGTAACACTTTGGAAAATATATAACTCTGAAAATGAATGAACCATTTGTAGTAGTCTTGTATATAGAAGCAATGCGATTTACGAAGTCAGAGATTCTTCTTCATTCGTACGACACCTCGATGTTGTTGTTGTTGTGGTCTTCAGCCCTGAGACTGGTTTGATGCAGCTCTCCATGCTACTCTATCCTGTGCAAGCTTCTTCATCTCCCACTACTTACTGCAACCGACATCCTTCTGAATCTGCTTAATGTATTCATCTCTTGGTCTCCCTCTACGATTTTTACCCTCCACGCTGCCCTCCAATGCTAAATTGGTGATCTCTTGATGCCTCAAAATATGTCCTACCAACCGGTACCTTCTTTTTGTCAAGTTGTCCCACAAACTCCTCTTCTCCCCAATTCTATTCAATACCTCCTCATTAGTTATGTGATCTACCCATCAAATCTTCAGCATTCTTCTGTAGCACCACATTTCGAAAGCTTCTATTCTCTCCTTGTCCAAACTATTTATAATTCATGTTTCACTTCCATACATGGCTACACTCCATATCTCGATGTGACTGCTAAATATTGCTCAACAACAACGCATAGCTTGCTAAATGATAGAACCTCTGGATTTACAGTTCTGTCTCGGATTTGGCGTACAGTACGCTTCTTAATTTACTCTATGCCATCAATCTTTTCTACGTGGGCCAGTATAGCGAGTATTGCACCATCTCAAGCTGTCGTAACTACTGCCATAACTCATGATTTTCTTCCTTGCAATACAACAATGCTCTGTTGCTTCTACTGCATGAAGACAGAGTTTATTGCTGCATGTAGATTTATCATTCAACCAAAAGTTTGTCACTTTCCTATAATCTGTATAGTCGAAAGTTTCCATTTTATACATTTGTTTTTATCCATGAAATTTCGGTTTCAGATCGGCCATTCCTATGTTATTTGGAAAACTGTACATGTCTCACCTAACTCTGCCATCCCAAATATCTCTGGAACAACAATAGATATTCTAGAACTGTTTCCACCAGCATGAACGTACGGTAGGGGCTTAGGAAACAAAATACCATGCGAAATTTTAAAACGGTAATAAATAGTATTTTCAACGCAAACTTGCGTATTTTTAAATGGACACGCCCTATTACTTCGTATGCGTTCAATAGCATGAAAAATCACAAAATTGCATCGCAATACGCCAATTATATCCCGAGAAATTGCGAAGTGAAGTTGACGCTTGAAATAAATGAAGCGCACAGCTGGCGCACTTCGTGAAACTCAAGCCTGCACCTCACACTGCCGGTTATCGTGATGTGATTGACGCACTACGTCAGTGGAGTGTTAATGTATGGTGTGGTACTGTACAACACATCATTGGCCCATATTTCATTGATGGCGCTCTTAAAGTTGGATGGTTAGTCCATTCTTGAGCTGTACCTTACTTGAACCGGTCCACCTATTATAATGTGTCAAATAATGGAAATGTCCTGCAAATAATTTTTATTGTTTCTAAATGACTACTAGAGGTACAATTAGTGGCAACACACTTGGTTTCTCGTTTCTAAAGCTCATAAGTTCAGAAATATGTGGCTTGTGAAGGACGGCAACAGTGTCACAGTTTCTGACGTAGTGCATCGCATGTAGTACTGTGACAGAGAATGGGTTGCCTGCACTGCGGCCTGCATCCTGAAGTATGCATACCAGTATCACCACGGCACGCTTTACCTTCAGTGTACAAGTGTCTCCTAATCTGGTCCGCTGAACTGCTCTCATACTGTAACATAATTCACATACGTTGTCACATTAAAATGTGTTTTCATGTGGCCTGTTACATTTCCCATCATCTAGTCGATATGCCAGTCTTCAGTAATGAAGAAAAACAAGATATTATTTTAATTTATGATGAATGCCACAGAAATGCAACCGCAGCTTTGACACTTCATGCAGAACGCTTCCCAGATCGTCGGTGTCTGTCACGTGAAACCGTTGGCAACACATGCAAGACACTTACCGAGAGAGGAAGCTGGGCTCCCACTAAACGTCGACGTACAACGCCAGCGACTGGCAATGGAAACGAAATTGCTGTTCTGGCTGCTGTAGCGCTCAGTCCTCAGGTGGCTGTACGAGAAATTGCACGAGGTGTAGGAAATAAGTCACAGTAGTGTGTGCAGAATCTTGCATCGGCATCGGTTTCATCTGTTCCATACCTCACTGCACCAAGAACTGTACGGGAATGAATTTGAATCCCGCATTGAATTCTGTCGTTTTGCACTTCAGCAGTTGCAAGGTAATCCAGTATTCCTAAGCAATACGTTGTTTACGAACGATGCTTCATTTATAAATCTTTAACACACACTAGCGTTCCTTATGGAGGACCTACGATTGGAAACTCGTCTGTCAATGTGGTTCCAACATGATGGATGTTCCACACACAACGCAAAAGTTGCCAGAGACGTTCTAGATGCGACATTTCCAAACAGGTGGATGGTACGGGGAGGTACTGAGCGATGGCCAGCACAGTCCCCCGACTTCACGCCATAAGCCTTCTTTCTCTGGGGCGCAGTGAGAGACAGAGTGTAAAAAGAACCTCCAGCGACAATAGAGGATATACAATATCGTACTGCTGCTGCGTGTGCAGCAATATACGTAGAAACTCTAAAACCTGTGCAACACTCTCTCGTTACCCGTCTGCAAACGTGTATTGAGGCAAACGGAGGGCACTTCGAACATATGTTGACGTGACACAGTTTCAAAGGTCAAGATGTGAGAGTATTTTCTATGCTGGATGTAATGCATAGCAATACAGTTTGTGTGGGTGACAGGGCAGTAGTAAATGTGTTTAGCAAAGTGAATTCAAGTGTGTTATCTCTAATTGTAGCTCTAGTTGTCATTTCGCTAGAATAATCATAAATGTTCAATTTGAAAAACGTAACTTCGCGTTGGACGTGTTACATGATTATTTTGGTGGATTGTGCGTACCTTCCTATGCAGCGTGAGAGGCACGCATGTGTCTCAGCACGTGCGCTAGCTTCATGTATTTCGAGCGTCAACTTCGCTTCGCAATTTCTCGGGACGTAATTGACGTATTGCGATGCATTTCGTAATTTTTTATGCTATTGATTGCATACGAAATGATAGGGGGTGTCCATTTAAAAATACACAATTTTGTGTTGAAAATATTATTTGTTTATGTTTTAAAATTTCACGTAGTATTTGGTTTCCTAAGCCCCTGCCGTATGTTCATACCGGTGAAAACCGTTTTAGAATATCTGTTGTTGTTCCAAAGATATTTGAGGTGGCAGGTGTGTGAGTGTGTGTGTGTGTGTGTGTGTGTGTGTGTGTGTGTGTGTGTGTTAATTCACATGTACAAAACAGAAATAGCAAACCTAGCTTTCGCGGGCGACGTGTCCATACTATCAGACAACGAAGCGACAACAACCAAATAAAAAGAGGTACTGACAGAATGGCCGGAAAAGTTGGGCTCAAAATTAAACATAACAAACTTAGACACCAAATATGGCAAAATAAACACAGTTGCACACTTCCAGTATCTAGGTGAACTCTTTGAACCTACAGGAGGACAAAACATCGCACATAAGACTCAACTACGAAGCGTGAATAGGGCGTCGTTCGGCAACACACATCACGTATATAACAAAAATGCATGTCCATTCACACAAAGTCAGACACTACAACTCAGTAATCAGGCTGAAATACTTATGCAAGTGAGACGCTAACACTCCATACGAAAAGGGATATGGAAAGTATACTGAAGGAAGAAAGGAAAATCATAAGGAAAATTCTTGGCGCAAATCTGACTGAAGAGGTATACAGATTACACTCTAGGAAAGCTACAAAGAAGATGTCAAACATAATAGCAGATGTCAGGAAAATAAGGTTGAAATTCTATGGGCACATCATCAGGCTTCCACTAAAACGACTCACCAAGGGAATTCTAACATACACACATCGGGTCAAATTAACAATACCATGAATCAGATAAGTCTAATTGGACCTAGAAACAGCAAAAGTCGATCCAATAGAAACTGAAGACGGATATGTATACAGGGACAAGATACACAAGTGGAATGTGAGGTGAGAGAATGAAGTCCCAAAGAAACCAGGACAAAGTGGACTGAATATCGAAAGAGACTCCATGGAGAAAAAATGAGAGAATCGTGGAGGATCAGAAAGAATGCCCAAATGAGGCAAAATCTTTTGCTTGATCCTACAGGGTCTCGACGCAAAATATAAGGGAACAGTGACTATATCCTGGAGAGTATATTTCCTCGCTGCCACTTAAAGGATTTATATACTTACAGAAAAATAAATCTCTTTGTTTAGTAGCATAATGGACCTTCTCCATTAAGTGTAAGGGGGGCGATCTATGATTAGGAGTTTCACACTTATAATAGTTCTGGTGACGACGAAAATACGTAAAAACACCACAGTGTTATACCTATTTGTATGCTGGACGTTTCAAATTAAAATTTATGTGTTGGGAGGATAGATGTAGGGTAATTTCAACATAACGCTTCGTATTTATATGACGTGTATTTAGGAATTTTGTTGAGAAAAAGAATTGCAGCAGCCCATTAGGGAACTGTCGTACAACGTTTCAATACATATTTGAATTCGCCTTACTACTTTGCAAATAAAGACTCCGAATATGTGACAAAGTTAAAAGAAAAGGAGGAGGGAAATGTAAAAATACTCATAATGTCCCATAGACGGAAAGCAGGAACAGCGAGAGTGAACTTCAGCAAGGGCACACAACGCCAAGAAATTTTTTTCCTTGCACAAACCCTGAGGGCCCTGTCTTCAATCCGGAACTAGCACCAGAGGACGAACATGGAGAAGAAGATGGGAGATGCGTAGCTGAAGATAAAGATGATTAGACTAGCACCTCTAGTGCTGTTAACGAAGGAAATATGGTTACATAAATATCTGAGAATGCGTTCCGTGTAAGGCATTTGCTTCAAAGATGTTCCAAATGCAATATGGGCATGCTCCAGATTTCCTCAAAATCCCTGTAGCTCTACAATAACAACTATAACTTCTTTCTTCCGAGCAACAACTAAAAGCAAATGTCGGTATAACTGTAATTTTATACTGTTAACAATATTCCAGCAAATATATTAAAAGATTATCAGCCAGCTACACTGGTCTTTCAATGGTTTTTTATTTTATAATTTATTCACGATGAGCCCATTTCGCCATTCAATCGTCATCAGATGCTATGTAAATATATATAAGTAAGCGATGGTCTTAATATAATGGTCAGTAGCTATGATCATAAAAGTTACAGTACATCGTTATGTGGTTTTACCTTATACATAATATCGTTACTGCTATGTCCTGTTTCCTTTTTGAAATTATTAGTTCCTCCTTAGATGTACACTAGAGATGCGTATCTGATTTTATTTGATTTTTACGTATGCTATTTTTCTTGACAACTTGGATGACAGTGGGTCAGCGATGTTACATATTTACATAGTTACCATTACAAATAAGTGAAATATAGATTTCGTTTGTATTTTATTACTTTTATAAGTCTGACTCAGTTACGTTTTTGTCTGTTATTTGTTTTGATTTTAATTGAGATTTATATGTTACTTTTTTCGAAATAATTTTGTTATTGTCTATGATATATGTTATTTCTTTGATTTGTACTCTTCATATTGTCGCTATTACTATGGGTATGTGTTATTTAGCGTCTCCGATTTATTACTTTACTCGGTTTCCTGATTTATAATGTGAATGAAGTTTTCTATATACTTTTTGTGCGCCATGTCGGTTTGTTCGTTAAGTAAATTTTGTAGGGTTGCTGTACGTATGTGAATATGTCTCTGTTTCCTCAAGGACGTTCATGAATGATCCCTTCTGCGTAACATGGAGGATTTCCAGTGCTTCGGTTACAGGTTTTACGTAGTGTTTTTCTGTTTGTAGATGTTGAAAAAATCTGGACTGTTTATTTTCATTTTCTTTGGTGTGCTCTTTCTAACTAATTCTGAAGTTCCTAAAAGTATGTCTCATGCAGAATTTGTGGCATGTGTTACGTGTAACACCGTTGCTATGCATCACACAAATCAACAGAAACGCCACAAACAAATCTGTAGGCCAAACCAAGAAAACCATAAAAGTATGTCATACAATACTTACAGAATATGAAAAATGGACGTATATATTCATCGACCCCCTAACACCCAAGCTCCGTGGTCATCTTAAGATAGACAAACAAGTTGTTCCTATACAACCTGTAGTAGACAATGTTAACTGCGACAAATGTTACATAAGCAAGAAGTGAAACAACCTTGTTAATAAATTTTACACACACAACAAAAAATATACAATAAGGAATTCTACAACATTAGCTAAAAGCATAAATCCCAAAATACCTCAAAATGCAGGATTAGTATCTTTCGACATTACTCACTTACGTGCGAACATCACAATCCAGGAAACAATAGATATCATAGAACAAAACCTATTCAACTACAGGAAAAATCTGAATAGAACGCATTAAAGAAATTTTGCCACAAACAAAACTTGTTTTACACCAAAATGACATCGAGTACGATAGTAAAATATACGCAGAAAAAGACGGAGGCGTGATGGGAAGCAGAATTCCAGGAACCATAGCTTGGGAGAAAAAATCTTCGAACCAAAAAACGTAACTAATCAAAAGATCATATTTTATCACAGATACCTAAACGAAACATTAATGCTTATAGAAGGTAACGTTAATGACACACAAGAAATACATAAAGCACTGAATCAGTTTCCAAAATGAAATTTACCATAGAACAGGAAATTAACAAAAAAATTAACTTTCTCCATCAAACTATTAAGAACACTATTAAGCGAAGCGAAGATTGTAATTCCATTCGGCCATCTTTGGGCTTTTGTTTACGTAAATACCTAAATCAATCACGACGGATGACAGGATGGTTCCTCCGACAAAGATTTTTTTCTTAAACCATTTGCAATCCGATCTTCAACCCTGACACGTTAACGTCGTCGTTGATCCTTGGTTCTGCTTGTTCAGGGCTTCCAGGTCCACATAATGTAAGGCAACGAATCACATCTGACAATCACATTCTGCAACTCTTTCCGCATGGTGTATGTTATTCTGTTCTCATACAGTGCGTTACATCGCTGGTGGCCACTTGTTTACGAAACTTGTGTGCCGCCGGAGCACCCATTGAGCGTCCACAAGACTCTTACTGCATTTTGTTCCCTGGAGACGAGAAGTGTATGCGTCACTGATGAGGGCTTCCCACAGGGAGGGGAGAAACATTTTTATGGGGTTGTAAATTAGCCCGCGGAGGCAGATTATACGAAACAGGCCGTAAAAGTGCGTACACGCGTGTCGCTGTGTCTGCAGCACACGTCTTTATGGCACGCATTAAAAAAATTTCCCGTCTGATCTACTCCACCACACTGAATTAAAACGGTCCGCAGTGTGCAGAGAGGCAGGAAAGAGCAAAAAGAAATAAAGAGCAACAAGTCCGAGAGCTAAAGAAGAAAAAAGAGAGATAGTTATATTGCTACACATACTAATACGAAACACGCATTTCGTTGGTGCATAGTGCCAGAAGGCGTCTGCGGTGTAGCCGTACGTAAACTGCAAGTTAAGTAAATTTTGCAGACTTCCTCGCAAATTACTTTTAAGCCAGGCTGAAATGATATACACATCAGAAGAGGATTACGACGTGCGTGTAATCCCTCCACTGCTGGTCTTACAGGCGCTGCACAGAATTTACAACCGCCGGTCTTTCTTTTTTTTTTTTGTTAACGCCAATATTTATCGCCGAATTCGATTTACGTAAATTAGCCAGTCGTTCGGCGCTAAGCGTGAAGTCGGGGTGCTGAAATTTTACGCCTCGCACATTCCGTTCGTATTCCCGAAAAGAACAAATTTTACCCAATTACTTTAACACCCCGTAGAGACTAGCTACATTACCTGCCCGTTTGTTACTAGGTTCAGTGGGAAAGATTCTTGCCTTACTGAAATTGTGTGTGTGGAATATCAAAAACGCATTGAAATATCTTTTATTGTGTAGTGTGATTTTGCTGTACATGTTACGTAAACACTATCTCCATAATAACTGACAGATTTTCGGTTAGTATTATACCTAAAGAAATCATGTGGTAAAAATATCGATAAGAATAATAGCGAAAAAACTAGCTTCAAACATAAAACCACCACACATCTGCATGTATTATTTGTTTTTCCTAACAAATGAAGTCTTAATATTTCACTGAGAAGAAAGAAACAGAGGCCTCTGTCGTGATATTGTCTGCCAATAAATACTTTCTATACGACAAGAGAGATTCGACGCCATGCAGAAAATCTGTTGACAGCACGTGTTTCAATCCCAATACCAATGTAACTTTCACAACATTTTTAAGATCGTGGTTTCGACTTAATTCAGTCTTCCTGAGAACAGAGACAAGATTGCAGCCGTAGGTTACTCGCTCATGATAAATTTATAGGCGAAATATGTTTATGCCTCACCTTTCAAGCAGAACAGCTGTAACCACTTCATTGCATAGCTGCTGTAATCAGAACACACATTCATAGGAAACCAAGTCGAGGTTGGAAAATCTAGCTGAGCAGTATGTTGCGTTAGAATGGGTGCTAAGTTGGATAGATGATGATGATGTAGAAGTCCCATACTCCTTTACACAGCGTAGGGGAACGATGCGGGAGAACCGCACCGCCGTACTAAGCAAGGTCCTAGTGGAGGTGGTTTGCCATTGCCTTTCTACGAACGTAATGGGGATGAGTGATGATGATGAAGAAGACGACATAACAACACCCAGTCATCTCGAGGCAGGGGAAAAGTTCTGACCCCGCCGGGAATCGAACCCGGGTCCCCTTCTCGGGAAGCAAGAACGCTACCGCGAGATGATGACAATCCCTTGATTCAAAGTGGCCTTTCCCACTGTGGGTGTAATATTTCAAAGTCATACCAAGAATCGTCTTTCTTCTGTGGCTCTGCAGCTGATTGTGAAACTAGCTTCTTCAACAGTCCTATGACAGTTATCAAGGTCCAGCGCTCGAGCTTTCCACTCCCTATTTCCTGCAGGTCCTTCATGACTCAGTCTGCCCATCGGGTCCTCGGTCCACCCCGTCCTCTTTGAATTCCTTGATTTTCATTTAATATTACCTTAGCTATTTCTGTATCACTCATCCGTGACACTTGCCCAGGACACCTCAGTCTGGATGATTCCAGTATCCTTATAAAAGATGGATCTCTACATCTATCGTAATCCTCATAACAATAATTCCTCCCCCATCTTCCTCTTTCACAAGTGGGGCCAACCTTTCTTCTACGCAATTTCCTCTAAAAGACATTTGACATTCGAATATATTATGACATTAATGACTAAGTTTCCAAAAACAGAAAAAAATGCAGTATATAAATGGAGGTGTACTAAGTGATTGAAAAATGGTTAATTTGGTGGTACAAAATAAAAGCTTGATTAAAATAGATTTTGAATGCAAAATCGGCCCTACTGACTGCTATTAATCCCTGTTTCATTTCGTAAGAATTAATTTCTAAAGGCGTGTCATTTGAGCTGGAGACTGTTGGTCCCAGATATATTTATACCGTTCAACTCTCTCAAAAGTAAAAATGGTTCAAATGGCTCTGAGCCACGGGACCTATCATCTGAGGCCATCAGTCCCCCCCCTCTCTAAAGTAAAACCACTACGTTACTGAGGACGACATTCTGTCTTTAAGAGTTTTCTCTGGAGTTATATATTTTGTTTCCTGCTGTTTAATATTCAGTCCCATTGTCCTATTGGTCTACCCAAGTGCTACGTACGTCACTTCCAACCAGGCAGGGCCGGCCGCGGTGGCCGAGCGGTTCTAGGCGCTTAAGTCCGGAACCGCGCGACTGCTACGGTCGCAGGTTCGAATCCTGGCTCGGGAATTTATGTGTGTGATGTCCTTAGGTTAGTTAGGTTTCAGTAGTTCTTAGTTCTAGGGGACTGATGACCTCAGATGATAAGTTCCATAGTGCTCAGAGGCATTTGAACCAACCACGCAGGGTAGCCGCTCCGTCTTGGGTGTCTTGCCACGGTTCGCGCGGCTTGCCACGTCGGAGGTTCGAGTCCTCCCTCAGGCATGGGTGTGTGTGTTGTCTTTAGCGTAAGTTAGTTTAAGTTAGATTAAGTAGTGTGTAAGCTTAGGGACCGGTGACCTCAGCAGTTAGGTGCCATAGGAACTTAACAAAAAATTTAGATTTTTAATGTCACTTCCATTGACGTCGAAGTTCTCGCAAATACACCAGTATCTTGACATACGCGAATATGTGCACTAATTTGCAAAACACCACTTCATTGTTCAGTAAGACTGTAAACACCATAATCTCCTCCATGTCAACATTAAAAATGAGTCATGCCAATATATTTCCTTGCCTTTAGTGGGCCAGACACTAAGCTGCCTCCTTATACTACTCTATACTTCATTCACTGTCATTCACACCAGTATTTTTTAGTTTAGTCAAAGCACAGTACAGATGTTCTCGGTCATTGGTATCGTCTGCTGCTTTGTAATCAAAGAAGAGGTGACGTGTCCCGAATACAATTTGTTGTGTCGAAGCGAAATTACCTTCGTCCGGCCACAAATGTGGGTTCTTTGATTGGTTTAGGGGAAGGCTCATCGCACTAGATCACATGAAATATTAGTTCACTTTATTACTTAAACGACTAAAAGATTTACTTAACTTTGATACAGATCTTTTCTACAGAATTGCTTGAAAATTTACAACTGTTGCTGACTATTAAAACATCACTTGATGCACAGACTAGCAAATGGTTCTACTCCAGTGCAGTGGTTCAACCTTAAATGAACAAGTGAAAGTCTACCCCTTGTTCGTTAAGCCGATTAATTTTCATGTAAGAAAATATAAGCGGACGCAGTGCTCCATGGTCCCCATTTCTACCGCTATGTGTCTAATTCTTTCAATTAGGCCCGATAAATTGAGATATGAATAATCAAACAAGATAGAAAATATAGTAGTCTAATTTAAAAATGAAGCAACCGATAACACAAAATCGGTGAATGGCCATGGAACAATATGTGCACATTAGGGACGGTAGGATTTTCTTATTCTGATAATATGAATTCAGTTAGTCGCATGAAGTGCAAAGTGGATACAATGGATATGCCTGGATTGAAAATTCATAGAATGTGGTCATTATCTCAGTGGTATGGATGAAGGATACTAAATAACGCTACGGGAGAATTTCAGTTACCATTCTGATTTATTTCGATAATATTTAGCCGGGGTGGACGTGCGGTTCTAGGCGCTACAATCTGGAACCGCAGGACCACTATGGTCGCAGGTTCGAATCCTGCCTCAGGCATGGATGTGTGTGGTGTCCTTCGGTTAGTTAGGATTAAGGAGTTCTAAGTTCTAGGGGACTGATGGCCTCAGAAGTTATGTCCCATAGTGCTCAGAGCCATTTGAACCATTTTTTGATAATATTTAAGAAAACTGTTACTCTCTGTGACAAAACATTTAAGAAAACTATTACTCTCTGTGACAGAACATGTAAGGAATCAATTACTCCTTGTGACAAAACATACATGAAATCTATTATATTGAAGAAAACTACCACTCTCAGTGTCAAAACCTACATGAAGCACTAACTATCTCTTGCATCTCGTCAGACCGGAAACATAGACAACACTTCGTCGCCAGTTACATCAACTAATGATTAAAATGGATAAAAATGAATGTTACTGAATGGTGACCTCTTAACGCCATTTAGTTTTTGTCACACCTATTTAATGCGCGGAGTAGCGAAGGATATTACCTTTCACTCTCTCAAACACTACTTGTGTTACTACAAATGCAGTACCATGCGGATAAGTTCATGTTGAATCAGCGCATTATGCAACCGCAATGCAACGTGAGCAAACCAGCCCGCGCTTCATGACTCCACATTATTCATAATATGATTAACGAATGGCTAATCCAGTGACTACCGTTGTGAATGCTGGCAACACGTGGCCAAGTTCGACAACAAAGAAACGAGTCAAATAAACCGTTGAATCATGAAAAATTTATATTGCTTGTATCCAGAACGAAACTATGCAACAAATGAAACATTCATGAACTTATCGACTATTGACCTAAGAAACAAGAACTGTTGGTTCATTCCCTCAATCACCTCGCGCCTAACTCCGCTAGTTGAAACACATTAATCTAAAAAATTTCTACAAATATAACAACGCTGAACGTTTTCCGGTATTAATTCACCTCCGAGCAAGCTTCATAATCAATGTTGCCCCAAAATCCTACATTATGAATAACTATTCTCACCATTAATGACGAGCGTCGCACCCCTGCGTCCGTCTCGTTCAATCGGCGGCCCCAGAGAGTCCGACCACGGCGCGTTCCAGGACGAACCACCAACCGTTCAAAAAAATTGGTGGTGGGGGTAGGACCTCAGTGAGAACCAGCCTCACAAACTCTGCCCTGCTCATCACTACTAGCTTTGGAATCACAAACTCTCTGCCGAAGCTGCTCAAGTTGTTATGTTGGTGCTAAACTACCCTATTGCTATCATCTTTGACTAACCCATATTATTATATATTCCATATATATTTTACGTTTATCCATCCACATACATCATGGGATCAAAGGATGAGAGAAGAGGTATGGCACCAACAGAAGAAAAAATATACACAGAAGCATTCTTGAATCCAGAGGTTAATTAGTTAGACGAATCATTGAAAGGACGCTCTCGGCGTCAGGTGGCTTTCGGAGTATGGATGTAGATGTAGATGTAGATAAAACATGTAGAAATTAATGAGTCAGTTAAATGAAGCGCAAACCTGTGACGTTTCATAAGTCCTTCAGAAACTTTAACTATCACGTTGTTCCTGTACTATAATATTGACTCCTACAAATGAGGGTCGAGGGCGTAGCTCTTGCTAGGTCGACGCTATATTGACCACTGCCTGAGGGCGCTGCCGTTCTGAGAGGTCAGTTGTGGTCTTCAGGAGTGCCTCCCATACGTCACTGCTATTGCAGTGAGCCTCGCTAATTCTGTGGTATGGAAACACATTGTCGGCTTTGCTGTGGCACCCCGATCTCTGGACGATGCCACACAAGTGTCTTCTTTAAAAACACGTCTTAGAGTGAACATTTGATCTATAGTTTATTTCCCTTGGAGAAACCAACACTAGTTCCATCCCAGCTTGCAGAAGGTAAAGTTTCCGTTTGTTGTGTTTCTTCTTATTCCATCTTGGATATTGCTGGATCAATGTGGTGGATGCAATGATAGCACAAATGTCAATGAGAGAGTAAAATACAGATACAGGCCATCTCTTTGTTTCCCTTTTGCAGATGAACATACGCGCCATTTGATCAATGGTATCAGTTCCGCCTTTAGTTGAGGAGGCCTACCTGTTGATGAGTCTGTGAACAAGAACATTGATGAATATAGCTCTCGATTAGACGTGTTCTTCACTATGTCTGGAATATGCTTCCTATTTGACTGGTGAATTCCTACTGTAGTAACATTGTAGTCTTGGTATAACTGCCGGCCGCGGTGGTCTAGCGGTTCTAGGAGCTCAGTCCGGAACCGCGCGCCTGCTACGGTCGCAGGTTCGAATCCTGCCTCGGGCATGGATGTGTGTGATGTCCTTAGGTTGGTTAGGTTTAAGTAGTTCTAAGTTCTAGGTGACTGATAACCATAGATGTTAAGTCCCATAGTGCTCAGAGTCATTTGAACCTTTTTTGGTATAACTCTTTCGCCAAATCCACCGATATGTAGTATCGATCTTTAGTAATATTTCGACCAGTATTTTTTACAGGTGCTACCAGACGATTGACGACAGCTGCTGAACCCCGTTCCTCTTTCGACGAATTCTGAACATTACCTGCATAGGGTTCCAACTTTCACGACGTATCTGTCAACTGAATCGGACATAATGCGTATAAGGATGCCATACTTGCCCGGTTTATTCTTCATAAATACTTTGAAGGGGCAGCGCCCTCTAAACAAGCTGAGCATCTCATAAATGGTGAGGTGGACCCCTAGTTTATACAGTAGTGGAAATCTATCAATCACTTTGTTAAAAACATCACGGATTGCTGTGAACTTGTCTGCTTTCCTTCTTAGCTTACTTTTGTCATCAAACCTTATGATTGCCATAAGCTCCTTGATACGTTCTCTTGCCATAATAACAATGTAAACTGGCCTACCCATTAGGTCTGACCAAAGATCGTATACACTGGCAGAATTTTCCTTCTTTGCCCCCATAAGTATCAGGATTCCTATAAAGGCATACAATTCTTTTTCTACAACGACATTCATACTCCGCAAGCCACCCAACGGTGTGTTTTTCATTAGTAAAGTAACATTTCGCTTAACTGCCTCTTCATTTGAATATTTTACTATAACATCCATGATGTCAGGCGTAAGAAATTACTTCAGGGCTTCTCCAGGTGAATGGCAAACACCAGCTGGAGTTACTCCTGCCTGCTCTCTTACTATATTAGCAACAGACCTCCGAGGAATTCTAGGCTGTGTGGTTATGTACCATATTCCAGACTTGGCCACAATAACATCTTGATGGTCACTGCCTGAAGCTGCGCTATCTTCATCTTCCCTTACATCCATATAACTTTCCTGATCTGAATCATACTCCATAACATCATCCTCATATTCACTTTCACTCCCCGAGTCAGAATCTTCATCTAAAGTTTCATTGAGAACTCTTTTTAAAGACGAGTCACGTATTCTTTTAGTCATTTCTATGTCTGGGTGTGAACAGTAGGGAACTGCACTAACTCACTGCAAGTTGACAAGATAAATACCAGCTGACAGACATCAACAATCACTTCCTCTGAAAGTAAACCGATTGTTGTGAATATCAAGAATACCAACCAACAAGAAACTAACTTCCATTGTTGTAGAGATGAGAAATACGAAATCATACTAAGGGAAATTTTCTATAGCATGGAAGCCTAGGGGGGGGGGGGGGGGGTTGCTGGACCCATAATAAGTTTATTTATTTTTTATTTCAAAGCAGGAATTTTCTATAAAATATATTGACATTAACGTTTCATAAAATAGCCAACAAACAATAACTAAAAGGGAATATGTAGTATGAAAGTTACTTGGGCAAAAGCAGGGGACATAAAAAAATTGTGGGTTCAAAGAAACCCCCCCCCCCCCCCTTTAGGCGCCCAAGGGTTAAAATGCACTTAACGTGCAAAGTAATGAAGTAAGAATTTAGTGTCACAGTCTTCTGTTTCCGCACTGTGTCCAATGTGACTCTCAGTTCAACAGTGTTTAATATAGGCCTGTTCACACTTTCAAATAATAAGCTTTTAGACGTCTGCGCTTTCTCATCGAAACTGAAGTAGACTTTGGATTTAATTGATTCTGAAGCATCTTATTTCTGTTTGTCGATTGAAAACCTACTGAGTACACTGACATGCTTTGCACTGTTGCATCATTTGTAGCATGTTCGCGCGCATTGCACATCGCATGTTCCATTTAAGCGCTTGTAGTAAAAAGTCGCGTGATTTCTACATGTAATATTGCAGCAGGATGTTACATTACAGGTCGGAAAGAAGAGCAGAGCTGGCCTTAGTTAACTTGTTTCGCAAGTAAAAATTTATGTTAGGGCCATGGCAAATCCGTATTTGGAGTGTTTACACATCGCTATACATATTCAAATTAAAATCAGTAACTGTATACGGTTGTCCCATCGACATTAAATACCATAAACTTGATTCTTGGGAGAATATCAGTCACAGTTGCTAATTCACGCTTGAAATTACATTTCTAGAATATTCTTTTTAGAAAATCCAATATAATTCTATATTCACTGTGTTCCTTAGTCACGTTTCAGATTCAGAAAGTTGTCGTGTCATGTTTTGTTCGTGTCACTGTTAACTAGCTGCATAGCTTAAAGATTACTCATTGATCACAATTAGAACCTACTGTTGTGCATCTGGGGTCTTACGTAGAACCTTTATACTGTCGGAAGGCTACACTAACACAGATATGCGAAGGTAATACGGTATAAGTGCAGATATAAAGGTTTCACCCAAAGTGTTGTGCTACAAATAGAAGTACAGCATTAGGAGATGTCGAACTTTATTTATATTTTTCATCTGGAATGGAATATACACAATGAAATAATATTTGTATACAAGCGCATATGTATGATTGTTTTACTTTACTAACTTAGAAAGCGACGCGGAATAAAAAGAGTGCCTTTCTGTACGCCATCGAAAGCGGAGATGCTGTAACGAAAAACTTTTCCATCCGTCCTGTTGGAACAGCAGCTTCGTTTGTTGGTTTAGCAGTTAACAGGAATCAACACAGGCAATAAAGAAACTCACACAACCGAACCCGTTAGGGAAAAAAGTTCAGAGAGGCGAAGAATTTATTTTCGCCGGCGTGTACACGCGCCGTACTCACCAGGAGAAAAGTTCCGCTCGCAAGGAAATCGCATTTCGGAAAAAATTCACGCTGCGCCCCTTCTTCCTCTGCCCCCTCCGCGCGTGAAGATATATTATCTTAATCTAACATTCTCAGCGGTAATCCGAGCGCGGGAATATATTAAATCGACGGCACGTGAGATCTGGCCAATACGTGATCTCATCAGCAATAAATAACTGCGCTCCCCGGCATCACATCCCCGCAGACAAATGGCGGACGCGTGAACGTAATGAATGACGCGACAGCCGCCAAGGGCGAGAGCCGACACCTCGCTTGCCACGAGCAGACGAGGCGCTGTAAACCCGAGCGCGCGACGGCGTCTGCTCAAGACAGCGTCCTGTCGAGGAGGCGGAAGCATTCGCAGTCTGATCAGTCGCGCATCGACACAAATACAGCATACGCCGTTTGCTGCGCTACTAAAGAAGTGCATACGGGGACAATATCAATGACTGATTACTCGGAAAGCCACACTTAATGTAACATCCCCTTAGAAAAATTTATAAATCACAGTGCTGGAAAACCTCTTAAGTTATTTGATTTTCAGACAGCTGAGTAAAACTGAACGTTCTCAGACATATCTCTCTTTACTTACTCTGATAATCAGTACCTTGATACAATATTTTAAAGCGCAACGCAATCTGACTTTCAATAATCCCTACAAAAGAATGGCCCTGACTGAATACCTTTCACGAATTACTTACCTCACAAAAATCTTCGTTACTCGAACTACTGCAATACAGCGAGCGCGAATATTGCCAGATAAATGAATGATTCTAACTACTTAAGGCACTAACTACTGATAGGTATAGTTAGCAAATGAAATATTTTGATAGAGAACAAACAATGTATTTACCTTAATGGTATTCAAAATTCATCACATACAGGGT
Organism: Schistocerca gregaria; assembly: GCF_023897955.1. NCBI lineage: Eukaryota > Metazoa > Arthropoda > Insecta > Orthoptera > Acrididae > Schistocerca > Schistocerca gregaria. The sequence continues at coordinate 425,540,064 of NC_064923.1, forward strand.
GGTCAGAAAATGTGTGAAATGCTTGTAGGGATGTTACAGGACAGGTTGTACTGAGGTATAAATGTTAAGAAAAAAATTCGATACGTTCAGCCGTTTCCGAGTTATTTAGCATTGAAGTTAGCCAATCAGATCGTAGCGCGCGTAAATTCAAGTTTCAGCTAACGAGTCAAAGCACTCGTTAGGCAACACCGCCCTGGCAGGCCGCTTGAGTGTGAGCGCGCGACGCCCCGATTGGCTAAATTCTACGCTAAATAACTCGGAAACGGAGCAACGTTTAAAATTTTTTTCTTAACATTTATGCCTCAGTACAACCTACCCTGCAACGTCCCTTACAAGCTGTTGTGTTGGCCGAAGAGCCAACACCGTGTGCAAGAGGAGGCCGAAATGCACGCGTTTTAGCTCACGCGGGCTGGCGTGAGGAGGGAAGAACTATACTGACGTGAGGTCTGGAACATGACAAGGAATTAGAATTCAGAAAGCGGACAAAATTGGTTGATACTGAACTTTAATCCATTAATGACGAACCTCGCTGTAGACGGTACATGATTCACAATCTTATCTGTTCAGAAGACATATAGTAACTGAGTATGGCGACTTGCTAGTTCGTAGCAAATGACGTAGCTGAAGGCTATGATAAACTGTCGTCTCTGCAAATGAAAGCGTATGTAGACAGCGGCTGTACAACTGGGGCGAGTGCTACGGAGTCTCTCTACACCTGCTGTGTGGCGGCGCTCGGTCTGCAATCACTGATAGTGGCGACACGCGGGTCCGACGTATACTAACGGACCGCGGCCGATTTAAAGGCTACCACCTAGCAAGTGTGGTGTCTTGCGGTGACACCACACAAGCATTTCGCACATTTTCTGAGCACCCTATATATCAATCCGTCTTTTCCAATTTCCTTTTTCTGGCAGACACACGTCCATATCGTCCGCTTACAGCAACCTCTCAAAACTCTAGCATCTCTCTCTCTTTACACCTCCGATTGCCCAATGCTACGTGCTGTTCACATCCAACTGCCCAACACTACACAAGCAAATATTGCAACAATAAGTCCAACCAGCCACAGACTACACACAGCACAGTCAGCGATTTTCATACAGAGCGCTACGTGGCGTTGCCAACATAAAAACCTATACAGCCTACTTACAGTAATGTCAGAGTAGAAAGTGGATTCGTGTGTAAGTCTCTGGTCACAAGTACTTCTTTCACAAACCAAGGAAAGTGCTGATTTACTCACTCACAAAGCAAAGCATATATTGGTTACATTGGACTGCAGTCATTTAATCCACGACTTTCCGATGTTCCAGTCTCACCCAGGAAAAGTAGGCAGTTCTCAACCTTAGGAATATTCTCAGGTAGATAGTAAAATATACATTGGCGCCAACATCGGCCAGTAGTTACGGGACAGCACCCACACAATGGAGCTCACATTGAGTTGAATTCGTATGACGCACAATGACGGACAGGTCGCGGCCGCTGAATTTTCGATTTTGAACGTGAACAATTTCGTCGTGGCAAAACAAAAACCAAAAATTTAAATGAAGTTATTTGGCAATGACTATAAGACATACGTGCAAATACTCTAGCCTCAGACGACCTATTGTATGACATACAGAACAAGATGTCACGGTTTCGAAAATTCAGTCTAGGATCTGTCTTTGTGTGGTTTGTTGTGTGAAATCTTATGGGACTTAACTGCTAAGCTCATCAGTCTCTAAGCTTACACACTACTTAACCTAAATTATCCTAAGGACAAACACACACGCCCATGCCCGAGGGAGGACTCGAAACTCCGCCGGGACCAGCCACACAGTCCATGATTGTAGCGCCTTAGACCGATAATCCCGCGCGGCTCATGTGGTTTAATATACCTTTTATTATACATAATATTCAGTCAATGCAGAAAAATACAAAAATCAATTGGAGACATGTGTAGCCCACAAGTTTCGGAGAACAGAGTTAAGAGGCAAACGTTCTAAAAATAATCGTATAAATATTATACAGCAAAAGCTTACATCTAAATTCCAAATAAACTACGTTATGTGGATTAAATATGGAAAGTCTTCCTCACGGGTCACATAGATTACGATTAAACCCTTCTGATATGCTGAATATACAGCGTAGTTGTTTGGTGACTGTAAGTTTATGAAATTAATGCTTTAGGCGCTACCTAGTTACTATAACTTTCTTCTGAATTAGTTTAGCATATGTTTATTATAAAGACCCATAATTTTCAAAACAACTTCATTTCCCATGTACAAAATGATAGAAAGACCGTATTTCATAGAGTAATTTCCTCCTATCATAAATTGAAGCCATAATTTTTTACCAAGTAACTACCTTCTTATATCAAGTTACAGGCCTTTCTGTCTGTCTTTTCTAATGTGAAAACATATTTCATCCAAATTTCCAAAAAAAGACAATTATTGGAGAAACGTGTATTGCAACTTTTCAAAAATCGAATCGCTTACTTTATAATACTCACAGAAGAAAGACGTAGGCCCTAATACACCATAACTTCCATCCTAGCAACTAAGTGTTCAGCCACAACAAAATTTCACAACATTTTGCTCTTGACCTTTTGGAAATGTTAAAGTACAACGCAAATCTTCGTCAGGATTCTCTAGCGTCACAAAATTCTTGGAATATATAGTTTGAGGTATATTTCAAGAACTTAGGATTAGTTGGGTTGGGTTGTTTGGGGAAGGAGACAGGACAGCGAGGTCATCTGTCTCATCGGATTAGGGAAGGACGGGGAAGGAAGTTGGCCGTGCACTTTCAAAGGAACCATCCTGGCATTTGCCTGGAGCGATTTAGGGAAATCACGGAAAACCTAAATCAGGATGGCCGGACGCTGGATTGAACCGTCGTCCTCCCGAATGCGAGTCCAGTGTGCGAACGTAGGACCAAACACGCTGTTACAGAACATATGTAAAAATATGTTCATCAATAATAATTTTTTTACATATGTGGGCTTATTTATTGTCTGAGCAGGTACGATTCCCAAAACAGGTTCAACAATTGTGTAGCTGTTTGACACAAAGCATCCGCAGTGACTTGCGACTTTTGTGGTTCTCCATAGTAGCAACCCACAAATGTATGACCGTCCGGTAAAATTCCAAAGTCTCAAAAACTTCCATGTTACTCCACTGTTCCTGAGACACTTTGTCTTCAAATATCCAACCAGGACGTACAAAATCGACATACAAACTCGGGATTGGAAACAACCACCAACATAAATGGTTCAAATGGCTCTGAGCACTATGGGACTTAACTTCTAAGGTCATCAGTCCCCTAGAACTTAGAACTACTTAAACCTAACTAACCTAAGGACATCACACACATCCATGCCCGAGGCAGGATTCGAACGTGTGACCGGAGCATTCCCGTGGTTCCAGACTGTAGCGCCTAGAACCGCTCTGCTACCCTGGCCGGCACCAACATAAATAACGTTGGCAGTAGTGTGTGGCCCACGTAGTGCAACGCCCTTTGATGTGTGGTCGAAACACCGACAAGAAACGGAGCCGTACCAAACTTTGGCTCCAATGCTATTTCATCAATCCACATCGATCAACACTGTTAGCGCCAACGGTAGCTCTATGTGTGGACGCCACTGGACATTGGACGACTGGAAACGAGTGATCTGGAGTTCCGAACCACTATAGTAAATCTATGGAAAGGTTTGGTTTTGGTGAGTTCAGGAGAAAGTTAGCTGCCATCACGTGCAATGACAACATTGAAGTTGAGAGGAGGTGGTGTTACCTTATGGGAATGTTTTCCTTCGTTCAGTTGTGGTCCCCTTACTGCACTTAAGAAAACACTAAATGTGGAAGGATATGAAGACATTTCACAGCGCAGGACCAGCGTTCAGTAGATGAAAAGTTGGGAGACGATGACTGTAAATATCAGCATGATAATGCTGCTTGCCTGCTGCGAGGCAAGGTTTGTGGTCAAGAACTTCCTGATCTGGCCTGACCTGCAGAGAATCTCGACTTGAATCCAATGGAACACCTTTGGGATGACAGTTTTAAACATGGCTGTTACTCAGCAACCGTATACTAGTTTCAACACAGGATTACACAGCCTACCGGTTGCACATATCTGGTAGGTACATTGGCCTATGTTTCGACATCATAAAGAAATTATGAAAATTGGTAAAATTACGCTACTAAAAAGCAATGGTCAGAATGTAGAGCTGCTATTCTCAAGTCGAAAGTGAAATAAAACGTTCTGGCTTCTGCCACGAGTGCTCAATTGGATCTACATCAGACTGATCTTGTTGTAGGTGTCGAAACCTAGGTGAATGTACCTACCTTTGAGATAGGTTAAAACGTATAGTAAAAATACACCGACTCGTGAGACCTGCGAAAGGTGTCGGCCTCATAACTCCTCGTGTTTACATAAGGCTGTGTCAGTAAAAAAATATTATGCCGCGCCAACTGCGCATACGATGGTGCCTCGTCGATTTTAGCAGAAGAAGTGACTAACACTACGTTAATTACCCAGTCAATTAGGTATATATTCCCTCGAACATTTGATGAATTCTTTCCAAGTTTACGGGATATGTAACATGATAATTTTCAGTGATGGCTATATGCCTCTTAAATGACACACTGCCGAAAATTTAACTTCATGAACGTATTAATTTTTAGACTTAAGACTACAAAGTTTTCACAAGCTATTAGATGACAAACAAAAATTCATCTGTGGGATAAATTACGTTGTTCGGGAGAAATAATCTTAGCTTACGTTTAAAACTTCCTTCATTATCTGTGAGACATTTTTTATTAATACGAAAATTTTCTAAAACTGTTAGCAGTGCATACTGAACTTCTTCTATGTCACTGAAAGCTTTAATATTGAGTTTTAAGGTAAGTTATTTTTTTTCTAATTTCGTTAGTATGAACACCAATATCCTTCTGAAATTGTGATGGATTATGTACGACGAACTTCAGTAGCATGGTGTCAGTTGCGTAAGTTGCAGATATTTCCAAGGATGTCTGAAGACAGCATGATGAACAACATTAGATGAGTATGTACTTCGTTTCCAGACTAATAATTATAGTTATTTCGAGTAATGTACTATTAGGTTGGTTAGTACCTCCAAGAACACGTGGCACAAGCAAGCCACTGATGTTCATTATTCCCCTGGGAAACATGTGAGATATCTAAGTGTGAAAGCGTGGACGTGTGGATGAAAAAGGGATAGTCTTTCCTTACTGGCATACTCCACTTCACTGTGAAAACTGTGCAGAAAATATGTCACTATATTATGTTCAGTGTTCATGCGAAGACTGTTAGAAGCAGAAGAAGAAATTAACACGCTGATGTCGGTATTTGTTAAGATACCAACTATCGCAAAATACTGCATATTAACTATACTACTACACCCTGCATATAATATATCACACACATGTGGCCCCCTCAAACACCTCCCACACTGCTCCTCGCGTGCAGATGGCATTAGGAAAGACTGTGGTGAGATGTTTACAGATGTTTTGTCTGCAACATTTCAGATGATTCAAGTTTGGTGTAAATTTTGGAGGCGTGGGCGGAAGTGACGTCACGATTAGACTTTCTGTCATCTGCACATGTACTTTGAGGCAATTTCCAGTCATGTCATATATCACTGAGATGAGATAAATGCACCTTTGGCTGTGACCATCTTTGCACCATAAAAGTATCTGGGACCACAGCAGTCGTACTGTCGACAGACCATCAGTGCCTCCATCAGATGACGACAAACGTTTTGTACTACCAGGTAAAGATAATATCCTGCGATGGACTTGCTGTGGTGTTTGGCTGAATTCGAAAAAGTGGTTAAAAGTGGGCACCTGAAGGCATAGCAAACCTCATTCCTGAGCCATACAACTACTGTTCAGTAAGTTATTTCATCAAAGCGTCACTTACGCTCCACTGTATGACAGAATAAGTTAGCAGTATCAGCAGAAAATGATAGCAGTAAAGTTCTTCCTTAGCGTAAGTATAGTTTTTATATTTGGATAACTTTGGTATTAATTTTAGTCGAACCTAACCGTGTTTTTGACAAACAATGCCAACTACTTAGACAAGGTATTAACATTGCTTACATTGGTGCAAAGATTAAACTATTGTCATCGACATAATATACACCACTGGCCATTAAAATTGCTACACCAAGAAGAAACGCAGATGATAAACAGATATTCATTGTACAAATATAGGTTACGCTAAAATCAGCACATCCAATAGTCTGCTGTGTGCGAAGACTACTGTAAGTACTCGAAGAAACTAAAACTTTATGTTCAATTACGGAATGCAAATACTCTTGATTTCAAGGCCGGTTCGAGAACATTCTTCTGCACAATCGGTTATCATTTGGTGCCCATCCTCCCTCCCCTTCCTTTTTCTTCGTACACTTTTACCCTTGTCAGAATTCGGTACTTCTTGTCTAACGTACTGGATACAGATCTTGCACTTTGGGTCCCCTCCTGCCCCTCTCTGCTTGGCACACCAAGTGGCGGCTTCGGTTGTTTGCGCCTCACCCTTTATACTTCCGCACTATTCGCGTCGTTATGCTTTCACACATTTATGACTACAATACGACTGTCAGAAAATTATTAACTGTCAGTGGTCACGGATATGATACGTAATACATCTACACCCTTCGAACGCAACCAACGCACAGAGGCCAAATGCAATATGTGCAGCTTAAACGCTGCAATAACCTATCTATTGTCGTGCACCTTGTTGCCTTTTTATAACTCTAGCGACTGCGAAGATAGTATTTTATAGAGAAGCCTGGATGCAAAATGGCTGATGATGATGATGCTACCAGTTAAGTGACGTCTCAGTCCATTCACTTAAAATTAAATCCACGCACAGCTGAACTCAGGACCATAATCAGTTCGCCCCGATGTTTTTTAAGCTATACCTTTGTTCACGACGCTCGCAATTTCAGAGATCGAGCGTCCATACAATTCATAGGTCAACTTATAGCGGCCACATGGGTCGGCCCCCTGGCGCGCTCTAGTGAGCCACCAAAGGAACAGTACTATTTAAACAATCGCAGACGAGTTCTTGGCCTGGTCCGTACCCTGTATTAGTGGTATCCACTCAGTGTTTCCAATGCTGCGTGTTACCTGTACTTCACTGTGCTTAACATTGGCTCTATAAAGTACTAAGTTCCACAAAGCATGTATGTTCTTGTTATAACAATTTACGGTAGGGGTGAATATGTTGCGCCACCACCACTCCCGACATCATCCTGGCCGCCCCACCCGCCTTATGCGGGTGTTTTCTGAACACGCACCTTCTATCGACTTTCTGCTAAAGGTGGGTGCCCTTTTTTTCCATCGCCGTTACAAAGTCGATCCCTCTCGTTCCTCTCCTCAATCCACCCGCTGCCAGAGGTGTTGGCGCTATAACGCACACACTACATCTGAGTGCCGCCAGGCCCCCGTCTGCCCGCACTGCAAACAGGCGCACTTTCTCTGGCAATGTCCCACCATCCAGTCCCCTCCTTCCAGCAGCACCTGCAACCTTCCGCACCCCACATACTCCCAGAAGTGCAAGGACCGACCCCCCTTCCACTCCTGAACTCACCGTCTCCGTCCGCCCTCTGGACGCCCCCACCCCACCTGGGAACTTCCTTCATCCCCCTCCCCCAACTGCCGAGGACATAATCAGATTTGTCACCATCGTCCTCCAGAACGTCCATCCAATCCAGCGCCACCACAAAGTCAAGAAGATATCCCTCGCCTCCCGATCTGTGTTCCACCTTAACACGTATGCCACCTACTCCCATATCCAAGCCCACTTCACTTTCTCCCGTCCTGTCATGGTACGATAACACCATATCTTGTTCAACAACATCCACTCCCTTCCCGCAGGCAAGAACCTCTTCATGCCTTCCTCCTCAATGAAACGTTTCTCCAGCCCCAGCATACTGTACACACATCGCTCTACATCCTCCATTGCTCCGATAATCCTCTTCCAATAACAGGTGGCGGAGTAGCCATTGTCCACCACTGCCAGATCCCTGTTCAGCTACAACTCCTCCTTCCAGACCCCACAGAACACCTGATCCTCAGTCTCTTCTTCCCTGGCCTTACCACTACCTGCCCCTGTTCCTTTCGATTTCCTTTCCCACATTGACCATACCTTCTCCTCCTATGTGATTGCCGCTGACCTCAACATCCATAGTCGTTCCGCCACCCAGTTACCGTGGTGGAATTGGTTCCTGCCAACCCTCCAAGGTGACCTCGTTCCCATTCCCCAACACATCTACCCCAAATCCAATACCACTCTCTATATCATCCTCTCGTCCCCTAACCTCCTTGGCTGCATACCTGTGGACGTTATTGACCCTATTGGCAGTTACCATTTCCCTGTCCTCCTCACTGTTTCAGAAGGTCGTCGCCCCCATCCCGACCCTCCCATCGACCCTCCCCCGAAATATGTCCATGATCATTCCCATGTCAACTGGAATGTCTACCGGGATACTCTCTGCCAATGTCGATAGCCACCCTGATGATATTACCCATGCCACCTCCTTTCTCCAGCAGACCTTGTCTGAGGCCATGGAGGGGCAGATCCCTACCATCGCCATCCACTCGCACCATCCCACTTTACCCCCACAGGTCGTCCTCCTCCAGCATGAATCCCGCCGTCTCTACCATGCCTTTCTTCACACGCATGACCAGCACACACTATGACGCTACCAGCAACTACAACGACGCATCCAAAACTTGCTTGCAGCTAAGAAACGCCCAGATCCTGATGTTCCTTAAACCCAACAAACCGCCCTCTGCTGTTTCCTCCTACTACCCCATCAGCCTTACCTCGGTCTTTAGCAGGGTACTGGAATCCATCCTCATCCGATGCATCCACCAGCATCTCCTCCAGCGCTTCTTCCTTCCCGCTACCCAGTGTGGCTTTCGACTGTCCTTCTCTGCCGATGACCTTCTCCTTCACCTCACTCATCTCGTCTGCGAACAACTCAACTCCCATCTCTCTGCCATCTTCCTCTCCCTTGACCTTGAACATGCTTACAACTGTGTATGGCGTTCTGGTCTCCTCTTCAAGATCCAAACCTTCGGGCTTCCTATTAACTACGTCCGTCTGGTCGGGTCCTTTCTCAACGTCCTTTCTATGTCACCATCCATAACACAGATTCCTACACCTTCAACCCCTCCGCCAGTGTGCCCCAAGGTTCTGTCCTCTCCTCGCTTCTCTAGCTTCTATATGTGACGGACCTGCAGCCGACTTCACGCGCCGTCCACCTTCTCCAGTATGCCGATGACACCACCTTCCTTGCCCTCGCCCCCACCCTGCAGTGCTCCTAACACCTTCTCCAATCCCATCTTGACTGGTTCACCACTAGGTTTAACCAGTGGTTGCTCAAGGTGAATCCTTCAAAGACCCAGGAGATCATTGTAGGTAACACCATACCTTTCATCCGTCTCCTCGATTTCTATATCACCATCTATGGCCGTCCTACCACCCTCAACCCCACTCTCAAGTACCTTGGTGTCACCCTTGATCATCGCCTATCCTGGACCCCCCATCTCCAGGCAATCCAAGCTAAGGCATGCTCCCAACTCTGTCTGCTCGAACTCCTTTCTGGCTGCAGATGGGGTCTGAAAGCCTCCACCATCCTCCACACCTATAAATCTTTCATCCACCCTATCCTCTGCCACTCCCATCCCACATAGATCTCCGCCCCACCTACCTTTTACAAATCCCTTGAACTCCTGGAACGTCATGCACTCTGCCACCTTCCCACCCCGATGCAGATCCTGTATGACCTCATTCGGTCTCCACACTTCCTCCTTTCCATCAAATGGATATGGATCCTCTACACATCCCCTTTGATAGGTCCCCGGATTCGTACATGAACAGTGAACATTCGTGCCCCAGAGGTCGTCGCCAATGTTTGTGTATGCCTTCGTGTTCGTGTGTCAAGTGTTTCATCGCTTGTGCTCCATTATTCATCTCCCTCACCCGCTTGTCTCTCCCATCCTTTCCCTTCCCCATCTGCTACGATGCCTGTATTCCCACATCTCACTCGCTCTCCAGCTCTCCACTCTCCATACACTTGCCCAAGGTGGCTTCCGCCAACTCCCACTCCCTGATGATGCCCTCATCCCTTCCATCTACCCCTCCTACCAACTTTGATCCACCCCTTACATCCCCTGTATTTTTCCCAAGGGCACCCTCTCTCCCTTCTCTCCCTCCTCTCTTTCTCCCTCCCTCCTCTCCCCCTGGGCTTCCCTACCCCTACATTCTTTTCCTTCCCCTCCTCTCTCCTCTGCCACTGGCATCTACACCCTCCCCCTCTCTCTCCTCCCCCACCTTTTCCCCTTTGATAGGTCCCCGGATTCGTACATGAACAGTGAACATTCGTGCCCCAGAGGTCGTCGCCAATGTTTGTGTATGCCTTCGTGTTCGTGTGTCCAGTGTTTCATCGTTTGTGCTCCATTGTTCAAGTGTGTCATTTTTGTCATCTCTGAACGTTTTTCATTTGGACACTGCACCTGTGAACGTCTCCATGTATTTTAATTTTGTCTGTCTACTGTTGTTTATCCACCATATTTGTTTTTAGATGTCTCCTTATGTACCGATTGTCTTATTTGTGGCTGAAGAGGGGTGCAGTTTGCCACTGCCGGCCTACCTGTATCAGGTTTGAAAATAACAATTAGGAAAAACAAAATTTCCGACATCGCCTACTACGAGAAGGCCTAGGAACAGGTAACTTAACGGGTGCCTGTTGCAGGAACTTCTCTCACTCTTCTCACTTGCTGCAGCACCAGCTCAGTAGCCGGATGCGATGGTCTTGCAGTTCTAGGCGCTACAGTCCGGAACCGCGGGACTCCTACGGTTGCAGGTTCGAATCCTGCCGCGGGCATGGATGTGTGTGATGTCCTTAGGTTAGTTAGGTTTAGGTAGTTCTAAGTTATAGGGGACTGATGACCTAAGATGTTAAGTCCCATAGTGCTCAGAGCCATTTGAACCATTTGAACCAGCTCAGTTTCTAGTGTGCGAAAAATTCTTTTTTTGTGAAACTTTCCTATCTCTCTTTGGTTTAAATAGTCCGGCTTGTCGTTAAACTCCATGTACAGTGACAATTTTCTTTCACTTAAGAAGAAGACACTTGTAAAACTTCTGTTTGTATATTCGTTCGGCTCTGTGGGAAATACATCAGGCTTCACTTTCGTCTGAATGTCTGTCTCCATGTTATTGTAATGTGTAATGCCTCGTATTCGACAACCATTCATGAACCTTAAATTGCGTTAAAATCTACCGTATACGCATCCAAACGACTGTGTATTGTTTTATGGTGTAGACGCACCCAACGTCGATGCAACAGGCAGGTTTTCGTTATGAAATACTAGCAGTTTATAAACGTGTCTCATTGAGTATCTCGTACTGCCTAAAATGTTCACGTGAGACTATTGCTTTCTCAATCGAAATCGTTAGTTTTGGACTTTCTATCGTCGGCATAACATTAACACAAAAATTGGGGAGACTGTTATTAATGAACACTATTTCTTCCTTCCCCTCCGCATGTGTGTGTGTGTGTGTGTGTGTTTGTGTGTGTGTGTGTGTAGCTAAGAGAAGATGACCGCTTCTATAGGATTTTACGTTTGTGTATTTAAATTTAAAACTGCAGTACAAACCACGAACTCATCCTTGTTACTTGCAACACAGTTTGTAGCGATTCGAATATTTCGAACTGTCACCACTACTCTGGAAGTATGATACTGAATTTGTGAGTCTATACAGTGCACCAATGCTACGGCAACAGCATAAAGATGTCACCTGAGAGCCCCTCAGTCACACATAGTCATCTGAAGAAGCCAGGATATCACGAGGTCTCGTAGAGATATTTTATTTGCTTCTGATTGCCTCTGATCTAAGGTAAATTCTCAATTCTTGAACTTACTAAAAATTTACATAACAGGTTATGTTTCACTAGCATAACTTTGTTGCAACAGTGATTATTTATTGACAGATCCTTATGTCGACGATTGCTTCATTTCAGGCCGACACTAAGAGGTTTAGCGGAATGGAGTGTAGTCGGATACAATGGCCAAATATTAGCCAAGATACCCGCCCACAATTAAGACTTATTTAATACGATTTTACTGTTGTTCATTTCAATAAATATTGAGTTCTGCCGACAGAAAGGTGTTTGTAGGGTTTCGGTCTTTTTATATCAACGCAAGAAAAAGAAATTTGCGACCCTCGGTTGGTACTGGAGGCAAGTTTTAACGGCATGAAAGTTGATGGTCTGCTACTAAACTGTCCGAGATAATAATCGTACCCACATTTCTAATAAGGAATCCGTAATGGCTGGGAAGTAGTGTCTTGCTGATTTTTGATTCAGAATGTTGAGGTTGTGGTTAAGTGCCCAGGATATGCGCTGCGGGTCCACGAACAGAGTGGCTGTTGGTGAGGACAAAAACGACTACTTGTGCTAAAACTGTGCCTAAGTTTATTTGAATCACTTTACGATGCTTTATCTCGATAGTAATAATGACTGTACCTTGAGAAAATAAATAATAATTACAGTATGTTTTTAATTTTTTAATCACATTGTGTAATTTGGATTGTTCATATGTTGTATTTCCTTCTCACTAGACTTTCACTGAGTTAAAACTGCATTACTCAACTTATTTACCCATTTTTAGGTGCGTGACCTTTATTAGGCACAATGGTCACTCCGATATTTTCTCCTTATTGATTATTTAGGTGGTTCTCTACTGCCTAGTGAGCGTGAAAATCAATTTAGCAAGTAGGAGTATGATTTGATTGTAAATCCTGTGAGTTTGGAGGTCCTGAAACGGTTGTAGCTTAGCAAAATTGAAAATCGACAAATCTTAGGGTGAAGCTGGTATCTGTACAGATGTCATTGGGAGTTACGTCCGCCCTCCACCTATTTCTTTTAAACTGCCGATGACGTGGGTGAGTGAAATGGCAGAGAAACAGCGTGGCGGATATTAGCACCACTTGGTTCATGGTCGCGTATTGTGGGATTGCAACAAAACGTCCTCCCCTCAGGACAGGATGTGAGAACGAGGCTATTACTTTCAGTTTCCGTGAAGAAGACAGAGATGTTTTCCATCTCAGACCTCGTGCGCAGTTCAACTTCCCATGAAATTTAACAGAGAGAAATTCTTCAGTCATTTCCTTTGGGGGACAATGAGTACTGCACCAATTGGGTTGGCAAGCCGGTAGTAGTTAGTGCAAGAGATTCTCTGCAGCCAATCAAGAAAGATAGGCCAACGGTATTCCAGACGGAACAAATGATCATCCCGTAGACGTACAGCGTTGGAGACGTGTCGGGCAGCCGTCGCCATGAAGTACGGGCCTCTCTTTCAGACGACGGGTTGGCGCTCATTGCTTCGCAACAAACCATATTGTCTCCATGTAAACTCTCCACGCATATCAAAACTCCGGCGCAATTATTCGTCTGTTTCCTCCCACATTTTTCAGACTTCTGTGCGTATTTATAATTATAAGTCATGAAATGAAATGTATTAACAACGTATGCAATTTTTACCATGAGTCTGGTGTTTACACAAGGGCTATTTTCTTTTACTTCCTATCTGTCGCAAAATGAAGATCACAGGGAAAATATGACATCGATTTGCACAGACGTGTGCACAGTGTCTGAAATACGCTCGTCGACCGCGTCACGTCACACTTTCCAGTTCTAAACACGCAGAGAGTACTTAAAGATGCCTAGATCAATACAGTCTCCTGCGAAGTGTGAAGTGAGTGCTGCCATTCGATATTTCCATGCGGCAGGGTTGCGTTTCATTCCATTCATCCTACATAAAGTGAGTGCCATGCCTGACAGGAAAGTGGAGCAATGCTGCAGCAGCTTTGAAGCATATCGTAAAGACGTTCGTGATGGAGACAGTCAGGGAAGGACGTGGGTGTGAATCAATGATCTTATTCAATAAGAGCGTCAGGCGATTCGATAAATTCTTTTATCAAGGGCAATTCAGAACAAGGGTAGAGGACAGAGAAACAGGCATTGTCTTCCTTCGTAGCAATGCTCGGCTGCACACTGCAGCTGCAACAGAGACGCTCTTGCAATGTTTTCGATGAGAATTATTTGATCACCCTCCATGCCACCCGTACTTAATCCACTCTGCTTTTCATGTCTTTGGTCACTTGAACAGCTGTCTATGAGGACAACATTTCAACACAGACAACTAACTGCGCTTCAGCGTAGAAAATTGCCTGAAAGCACAGATGGGGGGGCTTCTATGACGAGGGTATTGGAAAGTTGCTACAACGCTATGAAAGATTTCAAAGTCGGAACGGCGACCATCTTGAGAAGTAGCTGGATGGCCATAAGGGGCTCAAAATTCTTCTGGTCGATGCTGGTTGACGATCCCGGGGTGTGGGCTTGACCACCGGGGTTTCTGAGCGGAGACTAGTAAGCGCCGCCAGTCCTCTGTCACAGTAAACTCAGGGCAGGCTTCAGCAAACACTGTTTGACACGGCGGTGGAACGTTGCGTGCCGCAACACAGGAGACGTCTGCTCCAGTTTTATAGAGCTTCCTTGAGATCGCAGCTGGACTATGAGTGCAGAGTATACGACTCAGCAGGACCATCTGACCTGAAGATACTTGATGCTATACACCCTGAAGGGATGAGCCTGACCACGGGTGTTTACAGGACTATCCCAGTACCAAATATCTGTGCTCAGAACGAGTAACCACCACGTTTCATCAGGCGTCATCTGCTCATAGTGCGTAAGTTACTCGTTGCTCGGTATTCACTACCGTGTCTTACTGTTTCTCGTCCAGCTGTGGAACGCCTTCTCTCGACTCGTCCACAAACAACGAGAGCGCTTCTAATCCATGTGAAACTTGAACTTCCAGAGTTATTTTAGATTTACTGTAGTAAAAAAGAGTTACAACTCCTGGGTATGTTCTTAATACGATATTTTCTGACATATTAAATGAGCACTAGAACTAAGTAGCTGCATTCACGGATGTGTCTAAACGGAGGGATTCTGTTGGCTGTTCTGTTGCTTTCCCTGACTGAGTTCTCAAGATTCGGTTGCCTCCCGACATCTTAGATGCCTGGTTATCCGTGATCTGGAGGGCGCTCGAGCAGAGCTGCTTCGAGCCTGCTAAGTTCCTCGTCAGTTCCGACTTCCTGAGTGCCCTTCAGTATCTGCGTCGCTTGTATCCGGTCTATCAAGTAGTCCAGAATACCCAGGACATCCTTCACCACTCACAAAGGCTGCGAGGGGGAGGTTATCTTTCTGCTGGGTGCAAGGCACGTGATTATAAAGGGAACGAAAGGACGGAATTAGCAGCCAAGAAGGCTCGACGTGATTGTCAGCTATTTCAGTGTGTCATCTCTCTGCATGCTATCGCCGAGTTGTTGAGGTACCAAGTCATGCGTCAGTGGGGAGATGACTAGCTCGACGTGACACACAGCCAACTGCGTAGGTAAACTTCGCAACTCCGCCACGGCGTACCTTCTTCCAGTCACTCACACAGCCTGAGGTCCTTCGCAATCGCACTCGTGTTCGCATAGGAACAGCCCTCTGACGCATGGCTTATTGCTCCAGCGAGAGGAGCCTCCAATGTGTGATGCTTGCGGCGTTCGCATTACGGGGAAGCATATTTTATTTAGTAGACTGTGTTTTTTATTCATACAAGACGGCAGCAGCTCATTTGTCAGCCGAATTGTCCTCTATTTTAAATGACAACGATAATTTAAAAGAGGTTTCAGGGTTTCTGGGTCATCCGTGGGGTTTTGGAAGTGACTGGCCGCCACATATTCCTGTGAATCGCTTTTAGCCTTGCTCTAGTGTAATTGGGTTTCAATCGACAGTTTTCGAACATCTCCCGATTATCCACTTTGTTTTCCATGTTGTGAGCTACTGTGATTGAGCAGGTGATCATAATTGAGATTAGAAGAGAGTGAACGCGATTTTATCTCAGATTACCATTTATTTCCTTTATCGCATTTTATAAGTTTTGATCACAAATGGTACAAATGGCTTTGAGCACTTTGCGACAACATCTGATGTCATCAGTCCCCTAGAACTTAGAACTACTTAAACCTACCTAACCTAAGGACATCACACACACCAACGCCCGTGGCAGGATTTGAACCTGCGACCGTAGAGGTCGCGCGTTTCCGGACTGAAGCGCCTACAACCGCGTGTCCACACCTGCCGGCTTTTGATCACATTCTTTTCTATTAATATGCGTATGGACGTTGATAACTTCGACGCTGAGCGCTCCAAATCACTAACTCATAGCTGGATGGTGCAGCTAAATGTTGGAAATCAAAACTTTTTTTTTTGGTTTTCGGTGTGGTATCCTTTTCTGGATCGATCGGACATTGAAAACAGAAGTAAGAAATAGCCCCCGTAAGTTCCTTTACAACAACCCAAACAATAAATTTTTGTCGCTACTCATCACTCATTTAGGAGCTGTGCAATTGATCAGACGTCATAATATTACTGTCTAACCTTAGGAGTATTTTGAACAAACCTCTTTAACCCAGAGCAACTCTGTTTCGATTAAAGTGGGCAATTACTATTTAAGAGGAATAGTTGTTGAGATAATTAATGTGAAGGTCACATTTTACGCAACTACTTTAGCTAGTCATATAGGTGTAGTCGTTGGCGTCAGTTGTTCTCTGGAGGAGAGAAGCAAGGGGTACACCACTAGACGTCTCGATTTCCAAATCTCAGCACAAACTGTTCTTATATTAGCGCTTCTTCTGTGTCTCAGCACTCAACCACATAACAGCAGATTCCGATACGGCGATATCGACTGCATCCCGCGAAGGAACGAAAAACATGGCATTATGACTTTAAAATTACATCTGCATTGCTGGCTGAGAGGAGATGTAAGCTTGTGAAGTAAAATTTCAGTGGAAAGCAACATATATTGCTGTTTGCTGGAAAATCTCTTTTCCAGTGCTGCAGTCATAGAGGTGTTGAAGATACAATACATGATAAATAAATCAGTAAGCTGGTAAGGCTTCTTTGCTTCTTTTAAGCGTGCCTCAAAGAGCTTTCCACAATACAGTTGCGTAAAACAACAATTTTGCGCAGCTTTTGAATATGAAATCCACGTGAACGGCGATATGAAAGTTATGTGAATTTATACGATATTTACTTTGTCGTTTCAGTTTCTCAAGCGGCTTTTCTTATCTCGTGCCCACAGTCCGTAGATTGTCGTATCCCATAATCGGCTTACACGCGAGGGTCAGCTGCAAAGAACCCAATTTTTTCTGCTCAGAAGCACAGTCGCATTAGCTTCCTTACGACCAACCGTCAAAATTTTTATGGGATATATCAGTCAAAACGAAACCTTGTCACCATACCATACACACTTCAAAGCATCGAGCAGATCCTTGTGCGTCCCCCGCCGATACGTCGAAGGAATTACATTTAATAACGTATTTCGTTTCACATTACGCACACCTTCGTTATTACGAATACCTTCGTTGGGAAAAGTAGATACACATCATTGCCCTGGGGGCAGCAAGGCCGTAACAGGGTGATCCTGTACGACTGGAAAGCTTTCTAATCTGATCACCCTCTGCTGTAAAAGTACCACTCCGCAATGTTTAAGCATATTTTGTTTTTTAGATTTAATAAAACTGAAGCTATATAGGAAAAAACATCTAAGTGAAGTCGATTAATACAAAGTATTGCACATAAGAAACGAAATATATCATTGTAGGAAATAAATAACAAGATATATAAACAGTGTGGAAAAGTGTACAGTTTATAGGTTTTCGTTTTAGTATGATCTTCAAAAATGAGTAGATTTTATTTGTGCTTGAAAATGTTTAATAGTGCATAAATCACTGAGTAATAGTATAAAACGAGCTATAATTAAGAGCTGAGAGAATTTCGCTTCGCCGAAATTATGCTTTTACCATAGTTTTACATTTCATGTTCTTAAATTGAGCGAAACAAGCTCATTCATCATGTTATTAAAGTTAAGTGTAGCTATTTTTACAATCACACTTTCAGCCAATCTTTATCTTAAGACGCTTTTATCACCTTCTAACAGCTGAAACTGTATTCACAAATTGCTACGGTTTCTGGCATTGTCATAAATATCGTCACAGCTATTTAGATGATGGGTAAGTATCTCTAAACTCATCCCAATTAGAATCCGGGTCAGTACTTTTCATCAACATTTTCCGTTGAACTTGAAAGCTATTTCGTTAACTATCTCTGCTATACGTGGTACCAAAATAAAGTGCACGTTTGTCAAGGTAAGATACATGTCTGTTTTCATTTTCGCTTGTTATCCTATCAAATACTTCGAACCTCTCTTGTTCAAGTAGTTTCATTCCAGCACCTAGTTGGGAAAATTTCGAACCTTCCAGTCAAATTTCGTATATATGCATTTTGGGTAGTAAGTTGTATCTTTAGGGTACTGCTTGGACGAAATAATACTACATAAGTGTATGGAAAATGAGTGTGATGACAGTCGCGGTCCAAGGCCAAGATAGGAACACGTGCGTGAGGAGAATTAACATACATTTCTCAGTCAATTCTTAAACAGGAGTTCTATCTTGTTTTTATTTCTGGTCAATTTTTGCGCGTCCTCTCTACCGGCGCTCTTGAGGAACCTATTTCGCCACCCCTACAGTGCGGCCCAGAGGGCAGAACTTACGAACAAATTATTCTCAGTGGGGAAGCCTCGTCAAATCAATTGTGAAATACGAATTTTCAGTGTCTGACATCGACAAGATAGTGAAAGGAGAAATTACTACGGCAACGACAGTTATATCAGGATCTACATGCGATCTGATATGTCTTAGATTATGACAAT
The DNA here is from genome assembly GCF_023897955.1 of Schistocerca gregaria. Lineage (NCBI taxonomy): Eukaryota > Metazoa > Arthropoda > Insecta > Orthoptera > Acrididae > Schistocerca > Schistocerca gregaria. The sequence continues at coordinate 425,558,894 of NC_064923.1, forward strand.
GCATCTATCACGTGCTACAATAATTTATTCTGTCCCGGCAAAAGGAGGATTGAAACTTGGAATTAAATGCCCATCGACTACGAGGTAATTGATGGAAAAGAAGATCGAAATAAATTGGCAATTCGCTTATCAAAGGCTTCTCACGGAAATTCGCATCAGTCGATTACGGGATACCGTTGTAATCTAAATCGTGATCGACTGGCACAGATCTGAACCTCCCTTTGTTCTGGACGAGTTGAGTACCTTAACCTTGGAACAACGATCTCCCTCTATTTCGTTGGGTTTTACATCAAGTCAACGCGCGGTCAAAAGCATTGACGACTATATGTACTGTTGTAGAAAGAGTTGTGCCAAACTTACATACACTGTTTGCGTATAATAAAATCTACATCTACATGTATACTCCACTAGCTACCAACCGGTGTGTGGCGGAGGGTACAATTTGCGCCAAAGTCATATCTATTCCACTCGCGGATCCCACGACGGAAAAACGATTGTCTGAATCCCTCAGTACGAGCTCTAATTACCCTTATCTTTGAATTTTGATCGTTGAGCGATTTGAAAGTTTGTGGTAATAATATTTGCTATAGATCCTCGGCGAAGATTGGATTTAGAATTTAGTGAGCAGCCAGCCCCTTCCGTTTAGCGCGACGTCATTCTGCAAGTGTGTCCCACTTCAAACTTTCTATGAGATTTGTAACGCTCTCGCGATGGCTAAATGTACCAGTCACGAATCTTGCCGCTGTTCTTTGGACCTTCTCAATCTCTTGAATCAGACCCAACTGGTAAGGGTCCCATACAGACGAACAATAATACTGGACGAACCAACGTATTGTAAGAAATTTCCTTTGTTGAAGCACTTCATTGCTTCAGGATTCTACCAATAAACCGCAATTAGAGTTCGCCTTACCCGTTACTTGTGTAATCTGATCGTTCTATTTGAGATCATTTCGAATAGTCACGCCCAGATACTTGACTGATGTTACCGCTTCCAAAGACTGGGCATTTATTTTGTACTCGTATATGAACTGGGATTTTCGCCTTGTTATACGCTGTAGGTTACACTTACTAATATTGAGAGATAACTACCAGTCATTATTCCACGCATTTATTTTCTACAAATCCCCATGTATTCGTTCACAGCTTTCGTGTGATAATAGTTTCCTGTAGACTTCAGCATCAACGCCAAACAGTCTAATGCCGCTGTCAATACCATCAACCAGATCGTTTATGTAAATTGTAAAAAGTAGTGGACCTATTACGCTGCCGTGGCGCACATCTGAAGTTACCCTTGTTTCTGTTGAAGTCACCCCATTGAAAACAACATACTGCTCTCTGTCTGTTAGAAAAATTTCTACCCAACTGCATATGTCATCGGACTGACCGTAAGCGCGCACTTTTTGGAGCAAGCGACAGTGCAGCTACTCACTGCGGTCCAGTGTGGGCTGTAGTTATCGTATGGCAGTGAAGCTAGGTAGATGTCCTAAAGCTGAACCGATTTACACTGGAACAATTTAGTTCCGATTTTGGCCACCAGCCTGCCTCTACAGCATCTTGACAACGTCTCCGGTGCTCATGTTGAACAAACTGCGTAAAAGATGATTAGTAACAAAATCAACAATATAGCTTTTTCACTTGACCTTTCGAGTCCACGTCCCATTCCTAATCCAATACGTATGGAAAGATTTCTATATGTCCTTCTTCCATTCACAGCGCCAGATGTGCACCTGATGGCCAAAATTGGAACTAATGTTTTTTCCAGCGTCGATTAGTTCTGCATTAAAGTACTGGAACAGCTATAAATTTTGGTTCCAAGTGGTTATTGCACCCAACATTGAACCGCTGTGTGTAGCTACGCTGTAATTATAACCGACCAGTATTTTCCTGCCTCGTTACTCTGTAATATAACAGCCACATTTATAATCAGCTGTGTGTATGTTTAACTAGTCCTTCTCCGTAGGTGAGGGGTCAGAGCAGCTGACTGCCGTGCAGAGAACCAAGATTCGATTCTCAGTAATGCCACGGGTATTTCCTTGTTGGTAGGACTGGTAATGTGTGCAGTCAGCCTCGTGAGGCCAACTGATGATCTGCTCGACCGATTCGTAGCGGTTCCAAGATCAAGAAACACGAGAACAATAGGAAGAGCCGTATGATGATCACTTGTCCCTTTTCTTCCTTGTGTTTAATTACAAATTGATTATTAAAATAATCTGATAAGCCAAAGCATTATGAGCACAGCCCACCGCACTACTCAATACCGCCTAGTGGCAGTATGGGCACGTGACGGAGCACGGGAAGTACATTGCTACGCAGATCTTTAAGGACGAGACAGATGAACTAACGTAACATATTAAATGCTCTGAGGAAATGAATGAAAGTGCCTGAGCATGTTTTCAGGTGAGGCCCAGTCGCACAAAGAGAGCTGGACGTTAGATGCCGTGAGGTCAGCGTGATTGTGCCGCCCAAACGGGGCCCGCGTCACCACTTGAGGCTGTTGAAGGAACGGAAAAAGACAAAAAGACAGTGTGTGTGTCAATCAGCGAGCGGTTACGGTGCACTGTGGTGATGATACACATTATTTCACTGGCTGGAAGGAAGGAAGATTTCGTTTAACGTCCCGTCGACGTCGAGATTGTGAAGTAACGGGCCAGTTGTGGCACCCTGAATATACGGGGTGATTCAAAAAGAATACCACAACTTTATGAATTTAAAACTCTGCAACGACAAAAGGCAGAGCAAAGCACTATCTGCCGGCGAATTAAGGGAGCTATAAAGTTTCATCTAGTTGTACATTTGTTCGCTTGAGGCGCTGTTGACTAGGCGTCAGCGTCAGTTGATGGTAAGATGGCGACCGCTCAACAGAAAGCTTTTTGTGTTATTGAGTACGGCAGAAGTGTATCGACGACAGTTGTTCAGCGTGCATTTCGAACGAAGTATGGTGTTAAACCTCCTGATAGGTGGTGTATTAGACGTTGGTGTAAACAGTTTACAGAGAATGGGTGTTTGTGCAAAGGGAAAAGTTCTGGACGGCCGAGAACGAGTGATGAAAATGTAGCACGCATCCAGCAAGCATTTGACCGCAGCCCAGGAAAATCGACTCGCAGAGCTAGCAGAGAGCTGCAAATTCCACAATCAACTGTATGGAGAGTCCTACGAAAAAGGTTAGTTATGAAACCTTATCGTCTGAAATTCGTTCAAGCACTGCCTGCAGCTGATAAGATTAAAAGAATCGATTTCTGTGATTTTATCCTTGCTCAAAGGGAAACAGATGAATCTTTCGTTTCAAAGATTGTGTTTAGTAATGAAGCAACTTTCCACACTAACGGGAAAGTCAACCGTCACAATGTCTGTATATGGGGCACTGAGAATTCGCGGGAAACAACTCAGTATGAACGTGACTCGCCTAAGGTGAACGTTTTCTGTGCCACTTCAGCCAATAAAGTTTTTGGTCCCTTTTTCTTCGAAGGTGCTACTGTAACTGGACTACAGTATCTGGAGATGTTAGAGAATTGGCTGTTCCCTCAGCTCTAACAAGAAGCACAACAATTCATGTTTCAGCAGGATGGAGCGCCACCACATTGGCACTTATCTGTCCATAACTACCTGAACGTCAACTACCCGAGGCGATGGATCGGCCGCCAGGCAGCCCGTGACAGAGAACTTCATCACTGGCCTCCAAGAAGCCCTGATCTTACCCCCTGCGATTTTTTCTTATGGGGGTATGTTAAGGATATGGTGTTTCGGCCACCTCTCCCAGCCACCATTGATGATTTGAAACGAGAAATAACAGCAGCTATCCAATCTGTAAAGCCTGATATGGTACAGAGAGTGTGGAACGAATAGGAGTATCCGGTTGATATTGCTCGAGTGTCTGGAGGGGGCCATATTGAACATCTCTGAACTTCTTTTTGAGTGAAAAAAAAACCTTTTTAAATACTCTTTGTAATGATGTATAACAGAATGTTATATTATGTTTCTTTCATTAAAAACACATTTTTAAAGTTGTGGTATTCTTTTTTAATCACCCTGTATTCTAACGTGCCGTTCTGGGCGCTGCGGTCCGGAACCGCGATACTGCTACGCTCGCAGGTTCGAATCGTACCTCGGGCATGCATGTGTGTGCTGTACTTAGGTTAGTTAGGTTTAAGTAGTTCTAAGTTCTAGGGGAACTGATGACCTCAGAAGTTAAGTCGCATAGTGCTCAGAGCCATTTGAAATGGTTCAAGTGGCTCTGAGCACTAAGGGACTTAACATCTGTGCTCATCAGTCGCCTAGAACTTAGAACTACTAAAACGTAACTAACCTAAGGACATGACACACATCCATGCCCGAGGCAGGATTCGAACCTGCGACCGTAGCGGTCACGCGATTCCAGACTGAAGCGCCTAGAACCGCACGGCCACACAGGCCGGCGAGCCATTTGAACCAAATATTCTAACTTCAGATCTAGCGTGGATGCACGAGTCACTCGGCGGGCGCGGGCCGATGTGCATGCCGTCCATCTGTTGCTGGACATTGGCCAAAGCAAGAAGGGTTCAGCTCCAGCCGCGTGGATGGGAATTCCATGGTGACTCTGTATCGATGAAGGAGACACGCCGGAGTGCCAAAGATGGCGGACTTTGTGAAACCTTAATGGCAGATATTTCACAGTTCGTATAGAAATTAATAGTAACCAGATGAATCATGGTACCTAAAAAAGAAACTTGTACATTACCATTATTTACGCGACGATTCTGACGGTGTGATCAGATTTTTCAATATATTTATTAGTTTAAAATTTAGTATCTGACGCAGCAACGATTATACAAAATGTAAACGCTTCATCCGATTTCGTCGACCGACATGCCTTTAGAAAGCTATTAGTGTAAACATAAATTAGTATAAATTACAAGCATGTAACTTGAATAGTACATGAGTTATTGGAGGTCAAAGTGAATGTTTACTATCGATCATGTCAGGCCATAAGTACTCCACAGTGACGCGACAAAACGGTAGAGCATGCTTATACATATATTTATTCGTCTATGTCTTTGTTTATATTCGATATATACAGTTCATGAAGAAATTAGTTAAATATTTACTGTGTTTTAGAAAGCTCAGAGACATTAGGCTATCGGCCTACCTTTTCTTCTATTGCTTTAATATATGTCTACTTAATTTGGTTATGTATTTAATAATGTGGGTTAGAGCGTGTTTATGGTCCAGTCATAGGAATGTTTCGGAGTGGCTACCTGGGCTCCTGTGTGCTTTCCGTTTCTTCTGCAGTGAAGACGTAGTATGCGTTCAGAAGTGAATACCTCGCAAACTATGTTGTTGTTAATAACTAATTACGTGAAGTAGGAATCTATTGTTTCCCTGTTATTCAACTTATATTTTATTTAATTGATGGACCATGGACACCAACAAGTGTTTTTCAGAAATATACAGCACTCTGAAAAGCACTTCTATTATCGTACTCATCGTTTAAAGTAGTGAATAAAGTACCTGCAGATTTGTTTTAACTGAAATCTTTCATTTATAAATTTGTATGTTACATTCATAATTTGCACTTGCCAAGTGACAGAAACCTTCGACCATTCGATTCATGTGTGTATTCTTGTCGTATAGTATAGACTCAGAAGTATTTGGCCTGTAATGCGGCAACTACGTATCCCACCCAGCCCCTAGACAACGAAATCAGCAAAAACTTTTAATACTGCAACTCTGAGTCAGAGGGTACGTAGTTGGGGGGCCAATCATCATTTCATTTATTGTTAGAAAGCCCGCAAAGTCATTACACACAGAGCAAATGCTCAGATTGTGTCAAGGATGGAAAGGAAATAGGCGGTGCTCTTTCAAAGGAACCGCCCTGTCATTTACCTGGAGTGATTTAGGGAAATCACGGAAAACCTGAATCTGAATGGCTGGACGTGGGTTTGAACCGTTGACCTCCAGAATGCGAGTCTAGTGTGCTAGCCACTGCGCCACCTCGTTCACTACGTGGGTGAAGACAACATTTCTATGACCTCACATGGGGAAGAATCATCGAGAAACTGGAAGAAGGGTGAAGTGGGACCAGTGTAGGATTGTTTCTGGTGCGTTCAACGCAGGCACTGCTGCCGAAAGGGGAGGAGGTGCTCGACCATGCTCATCTAAGGCAGTAGGTCACTGCTACATTGTGTAGCTGGCTAAAAGCACTCACGTCAAACTGCGGCGTAATTGCAGCCACATTTGACAGGACTGCAAGGCACACTCTATCACGATCTACAGTGGCACGGCGACTGCTTTAGGGTGATCTCTTTCCTCAACGACTAGTAAAATTTGTTCTGTTCACACCGACACGTCGGCGGTACCCTTTGGAATGGTGGCATGAGCATACGGGCTTAAGAACGATGAATGGGATCGAGCGTTCTTCTCGAATGAGAGCAGATTTGGTGTGAGCAGTGGTTCAGGACGTATCCTAATGTGGGGAGATGTGGAAATACATAATAAACACAGAAACACATGATGGCTATTCCAGTCTTATGAAGCGAAGAGTGGTTTTGTTCGGATATAAATCGCCGTCGGGGAAGACATCAAGCATGATGAGATGCAGGTGAGCACAGCTCTCGTGGTGCCTTAGTTTACTGGTTGATGTCTCTTGTCAGCCCAGGTGAATGACCCCTAGTATAATACTGACCCCACAGACCAGCTTCCACGGCGCGATGCATGTTTTGGGCATCCGTTCTCCTGAAAGACACGTCAGTCGAGGTTATGTAACAAGATGTGACTGGCTTAATGTGAAAATAAGTAGGGATAGGCAGCTGCGAAGCCCCCTTTTTGGAAATGTGTGTGGAACGTTGTGCAGTGGTTCGACAGTGAACTTACGTTGATGTCTTGGGCACTATATTCGCCTGATCTGAAGCCAATGGAACATCTCTGGGATGCTATCAGGCTCCATCGTCGCCCCCACAAACTACCAATACCTAACTTGCAAATCATGCAGGTCATGCATTTAGAGTATGATTTGTGGTGTGGTATACACTGTCTTATCAAAAGTATTCGAACATCCCTATGCAATGCAGAAACGGCTAATAAATAGCATACCCTCCAATGTAAAAGAAAAGCAATGCACCCTGACATAAAGCAGCATCTGTGACGCAATGGCTTGTGGACAGTAAAAGTCCTAAGATGGACAGACCTGCCCAGGATCCGAACTTAAATCCAATGGGTAACCTTTGGCATCGACTTCGTTCCAGACACCAGCCAACTTAAAAAAATACATTTTTTGCAACACTTAACATACAAACACTTTTCCAACCAAGTAAACATTATAAATTGGGATATACATTTAAAAAAACAGAAGATTCAAATTTTGGAACGTCAAGAAACACGGAAAATAGCACCATGGATTTCGTCTTTTTTAAAATTATGCTCTTTTTAACCGATAAACGAATACTTAATAATACACCACATCTGAGAGTTGGTTTTACAGTCTCCAAAAATTTTTCAAGTTCAATAACGGAGGCAACACCCATTAATAACACACTAATCACAATGTCTCTAAATGCGCAAGTAAAGCATGCACTTTAAGTAATGCCCATATGCCAGCTAATGAGGTTAACTGTAAAAGACCTAAAGAAAGTAATAAAGCTTCCGAAACGTTAGAAACAATCATCTCGCAGAATTCTCTAAAAACATTTTAAAATTTTAATGAGAGGTTTTAATGCTCAATTAGCAGAAGGAAAAATATATAATAAAATGATGAATGGATATTCTACGCATAAATGGACAAACAAAAATGGCCAAAGACTTCTGAAACATGTAAAAATTTTAACCTTAAACTCGTGTCAACTCAGTTTACAAATAACCCTTTTAAACAAAAAAATTGGTGCGCACCCAGTACAATTACTGCGGAATTTCAAAGTGATCATGTAGCAATTTCATACCATAACTACAAAGAAATTTTAAATGTCCAAGCTAGGAAAGGGGTTAATATTGATTCTGACCATTATTCAACGCGAATTAAAGTAAAACTTTAACTGCAATAACATTTCCAAATAAAAAAAAATGTTACCCCAAAATTAGACACTGCTAAAATAACCATAATTATAACAAGCGAACTTGACAAAGAAAAAGCCAACAATTGGCAAAGCTTAAAAGAAAACTTTATCAAAACACCACAAAATTTCATTCCGTTCGAAAGAAACAAAAGCACCCTTGGTGAAAGGCGGATTACGAAACAGCTGTTAAGTCTAGCCATGAGGCATTGAGTAACGGGAATAATAACAAAACCGAAAACTGTAAGAAAAGAAACATCTAAAATAATCCGATAGACAAAAAAATTTTACGAAAATGCCTAACTTTTATAAATCGAAAAATACTTCCAAAAGAACAATACAGGAAACTTTTCTAAAACCAAAACTAACCAGGTACCAACAGCAAAGTCCTTGCCTCACAAAGGAAATTGACAATTTGTCTCTTAACAACCAGGAAAATTGTAAGATACTTGCAAATTATTTTGAGAAATTATTAAATTTCCAGCACCAGCGAATAAATTGCCACTACTGCAAACTAATTAAAACCCTTAAAAACAATACATCACACGGAGTAGACGGTATAATTGCAGAACTACTCAAATCAGCTGGCTCAAAAGAGGTAACTCAAGTAGTAGGGCACATCTGGCAAACTGAGAAAGTACCTGAGCACTGGAAAACTGCCCTAACCCATGCATTGTACAAAAAAGGGGATAGAAATTATGTCAATAATAACTGAGGAATGTATCTTCTACCGGTCACATACTAAAGTCTCTCGCAATGTTTACTTGATCGAGCCCAAGAACAATTAGAACCTAAAATTGATGACTACCAAGCAGGCTTTAGACGAAACACATCCTATCCTGGAACAAATTCTTAATTTAATAATCCTTTGGCACCAAAGGATTTCTAGTAACAATACTGCATGCACATTTGAGGATTTAAAAAAATGTCTACGTCTCAGTTGAATTTAAATCATTTTTTCCATATTTTAAAGCAACAAGAACTAGATAATAAAACTCTAACATCGATTAAGAAAACATTAACCGACACTAGCTCTAAAGTTAATTCACGGTAGAAATTTCTGAACCATTTGATATAAAAACTGGTGTTAGAGAAGAAGATGCACCCCCCACCCTTAATTGCTTAACTATGTTTTGAAAAAGGTAATTACAGAATGGCGAGAGCAAAAGTAGAGTAGAAATGTAGACCAATCAATCAATCAGATGATTTGACAGTTGTAACTAGGGATATTACCACAACTCAAAAGCAAATCTAAATTCTTAAAGAAGTTGTGGAAAATGTAGGACTACAAGTATCATTCGATGAAACAGTATATAATAAATGCGACAAACAAGCACCAAAGTTTATTAGCACGAAATATGGACAAATATAAAGGGTTCCTCGATTTAAATACTTGAGGGAAATCATACAACAAAACGGTCTGGAAAAAGCTGCAAACGAAGTTCGATGTCAAAAAATGTCTACTGCATTCAGATCACGCAAATATTTATAATACAAAAATCTTTTTCTAAGCTTATGCATTAGAGCTCTGTAATCAAACCTCAACGTCTTTATGGAGCGAAAACTTTAACTATGAATCGAATGACGGATAGTGAAAAAATTAAAAAGAAAGGAAGGAAGATTATTAGGAAAATATTAAGCCCCAAAATAACTAACAGAGAAACTTATAGACTGGGAAGTTAAAAGGAAATAAATAATTACACAGACATACATAGTGGCAAGAGAAAACGAAGATTTAAATATTATGGACATATAGAATGAATGGCATCCACTATGTTGACAAAACAATTAGTAGAATTCTACGAAAACGGAAGTAAGGCCAAAACTGAGGGAATGAAATAGATCACTGCGATTAAGGAGGAGCTTAAAGTAGCCGCTATAAGTCAGGCAGACGTTACAGATACAAAAACGTTCATACAAAACATATATGATTGGAAAGTTTGTTAGAGGAAAATTAGAAAATGCACTGGAGCACCGTCGTCTCTCGAAAGAAAGATATTTCGTTCTGAAAGGACGAAAAAGCTTTGGACACAAAGGAAGGCCACTCATTAAAAGCGTCAGTGGCTGATTGTACCTCACGTGTTCATACTGGATAGATACCGTGAATAATAATAATAAATAAAGGAGGGAAGTAGTTGATATTCTTGCCCATCAAATATTAGCGTTTTAGTTTCAAAAACAGCAAACATATTTAGGGTAAATGAAATACAACTAAAAGAATGTACAGTTTCTGAGCAGAAGTATCTGGACGCCTATTAGTGGAAATTAATGCGGACTGTTGAAACCCTTCGCGTTTATGACAGCTTACACTCTGCTAGGGATACTTTCAGTAAGGTGTCTGTATGTGTTTGGAGGTATCAGAGCCCTTTCTTCCTTAAGAGCTGAAACCAGACAAGTAGTGGCGTCGAACTTTGGGTTCTGGAGGGATGTCGACGTCGTAGCTCATCGCAAAGGTTTTCCATGTCGTTCAGGGCAAGGCCCCGGCCAGGCCAGTTTATTTCAGGAATCTCACTGTCCACAGACAGATGCCTCACTGCTGCTGCTTTATGACAGTCTGCTCTGTCGCCCTCATACAAACAGTCGTCGTCTCCGAACTGTTCCTCTACTATAGGCGATACACAATGCTACTATGTGTTCCAAACCTTCCATATTTAGCTTTCTTTTAAGCACAATAAGGGGACCACAGCTTGACCACGAGGAACGTTCCCGTACTGTAACACCACGCATTTCACATATCATACTGGAAATATACGCCCTTCCATCGGATAGGATTCATAACACAGATTCACTGGTTTCCAGTCATTCACCGTTTAGAAGCGTCTCTTTGCAGCGGCCACAGAAATACGTGGCTTATGAGTTGCCGCTGACGAATGTACTCCATTCTTTTTAACTCGTTACGCACAGTCATTAATCTGAGGAGCTACTTGATTGAGAAGTAGCGGCTCCGGCCTTGTAAACTGACTTGCGGTCGGGAGAGCAGTGCCTCTCCGTTTCCCAATCCAGTGATGCCAGTATGTTGAGGAAGACACGGCGACCTGTCGGTACCGTTGGGCCTTCATCGCCTGTTCAGGCGGAGTTTAGTTTCTTTTACGCACAGTCATTGTGCTTTCTCGTCTGTTGGTAGCACTCTGGAATTCACGAGTGTTTCTTTTCACTGATATCATGCGACGTTTTACAACCTACCCTCTGCAGTGATTGACGTAACCTGTCCGACAGTGCATGGAGTGAACCTGGTCTTTTGTTAGCTGCAGGTAACCCTTCACGCTTGCATTTACAGTAGTCAGATCACCAGCAGTCAACTTTGGCAGTTTTAGAAGATTGAAATGTCTCTGATGGATTGGTTATTCACTTGACATCCAATAACTAGTCCACGTTCGAAGCCGTTGAGATACCTGGCCGACCCATTCTCCCGTTACTGCTTTTCATCAGAGAATATAATACCCTCTGCCTCTTTTGATACTGGTGTGACATCTACTGGACAATTGCACATTACTTGGGTGTCCGGATACTTTTGATCAGATAGTATATCAACGACGCAGATCCTAGTTACACAGAGTGTTTAAAAAGTGTAACATATTTTTATAGTACGTAGTATTGGCTAAAAATGGGACTTAACATCTGAGATCATCAGTCCCCTAGAACTTAGAACTACTTAACCCTAACTAACCAATGGACATCACACACATCCATGCCCGAGGCATACATGTATGGATGAAAGGACTTGTACTTGCTGAAAATGTAACTGTAACTGGAGCTATTACTTTGTACTACAATTATTAATAAAGTGTGATCCTTGACCTCTGTAACTGCTAGATGTACATCTAGTGAACGGGGGCTCAAGGACGCAACAGTTTGAAAAAATTTGAAAACATAGTGCTGCACTACCCGCTCAGCGCCTAGCAAGTCGGTGACGCAACCCGCCCGACATCGTTCGGGGGTAGGCCGGCGCAACAGGATACGCGCGGTTCCGGACTGAAGCGCCTAGAACTACTAGTCCACAGCGGCCGGCAGCTAAAACTAGAAGAAATTTCCCATGACGATATGTTCAGACAAAAAAAATTAGATGGCTCTGAGCACTATGGGACTTAACGTCTGAGGTCTTGAGTCCCCTAGATCTTAGAACTACTTAAACCTAACTAACCTAAGGACATCACACACATACACATCCATGATCGAGGCAGGATTAGAACCTGCGACCGTAGCGGTCTCGCGTTTCCAGACTCAAGCGCCTAGAAACGCTCGACCACAACGGCCAATTGGTCCTCACATCCTCATCTGTCTGTTAATTAGAAAGCCAGGTGGTTCTCATGAATCCTGAGATATCCTTCACTGCTTCTTTCACGTGAATCAATCTCTCTCTTACACTCAACCGGATTGCGTCACATGCATTGATCACACGCTCCTGTTACGTGTTAATATCCTGTTTGCCCGAGACCCAACGGATTTAGCTCCCGTGAATAGGGAGGTGATGCTGCCGGACTCTTCAACCAATCCATCTGCTGTCGAACACTGCGGAGCGACAGTGTCACACGATCTGTAGATAATCAGGAAATGTCCTGTCGTACGTAAACCATAGTCGTTGTCTTAATACAGTGGTGACCACCGTTCTCAACCAATTTACAAAACAGACAAGCGCAAAGAACTGCTACATTAAGTCGGTCTGCACCAACGAATGGTACACATTACTCGTCACTGGTGAAAGTGCCTGCTTCCCTAAAAATTTTGATGTCTGGGCATGTGATTATGCGAACTACTCATCTACTTTTTACTAGTAATACATCCTGAAGAAGTAAAAGCCATTTTCCTACATATCTTGTATTTAATTAAAACACTCTCCCAGACCATCACCATAAAAATGAAATGATATCTTATTGCCTAATTGGCTTGAAACCATCCTTCGTAAGAATGGAACTATACAGGCTGATTCAAAGTCTTTGCGTCAAATGTCTAGGGGAAAAAAACACGTAATGGGAATAATTTTAGTTAGAAACAAAATATTCGCTGGTCCTCCCCGGCAACACTAGGCGTCCTTTAGTACCAGACAGCCCTGGGATGACGAGAATTCACGGAAGTATCGGGTTCTACAAACATGGTGCGCTGTAAAGTCTCTAACACATTACACTGACAGAGTGATTTTCAACCAGAAAACCGTAAGACCCACTGTATCCAAACGGAGAAAGATCGTATACCGGCTTAAAAATGCTCCTGTCGCAGTGCAGAGAAAACAATTAGGCTCCAATTTAAAGGTTTGACAGAAAACGGGGGAACCAGCTGCCGCAGTCCTCACTTCGCCTCCCTCACCAAACATTTTGGCATGCGAGCATATTCGTGCTCTTTTACCTATTCTCATTTTGTAGTGTTGACTTCAATAACGTCTCCCTCGAGCAATGTCTTCTGTCTCTCCCACTGGAAATTTCTCCTGTCTGTCTTTCCCACTCCCTCTCATTGCCACTGTCCCTTTCTTTCTCGCTTACAGTCTGCTGACTTTCTCATCAACCAGCATTGTCCCTTGTCCACGCATGCCACTGGCGGTGGTTTCCCCAAAGCCGAGACCATGTTAAAGTTCTCCACTCTGGGTCTATGTATAGTCTACACTGATCTCTCATTTTCATTTCCACCATTATCTCTCTCTTTTCTCTCACTGCTACCATCTCCTTGCGTCTCTCTATCTCGTTTACTGTCATTGTCTGTCTCTGACCATCATTGTCATATCTCTATTTCGCTCCCAGTGCTATCGTTTTCATCCGTCTCTCTTTCTCATTCACTGCTCCAATTTCTCTTCCACAAAGATTGTCTGTTCTCTCTTTCTCTCCCACTGCCACTAACTCTTCTCTCTTCGATCGTCACTGTCTCTCTGCTACCCAGTATCAGAACACGAATGTGTCCACATGGGAAAATTTTTGTTTAAAAAAGGGTGAAAGTTGAGGGTTCATTTGGGGGAAGAGACCAAACAGCGAGGTCATCGGTCTCTTCGGATTAGGGAAGGATGGGGAACGAAGTCGGCCGTGCCGTACCAAAGAAACCATCGCGACATTTGTCTGAAGTGATTTAGGGACATAAGGGAAAACCTGAATCAGGATGGCCGGACAAGGATTCGAACCTTCGACCTCCCAAACGCGAATCAAGTGCACTAACAATTTAGCCACCTCACTCGGTAGCAAAATGAGGACTGAGATAGCTGGTTCTCCATCTTTCTGTCAGAGCCCTTTAAGGTGTACCATATCTGCCTTTTGGCAGGTCAGTAGAGTTTCGACAGTTTACTTATCCCCGTCGAATCATTTACGTACTTTGTCACATAAAACAACAAATAAATACACATAATATGAAGTTAAAACAAAATCGTCTCCCATTCAAAGCAAGTTCACAGTTACTTTACATAAAAATTCAGAACTTTTTAGGATACGCTTACAGTGTTCCAAGTATCCGGTATTTGATTTGCAAATACAAAGAATTTTGTACAGTAAAATAATTTCTTCTAAGTTGCTTACACCTCTCGTAAACACGATCGAATAACTTCCAGGTCAAGACAGCATGTGTACATGTGAAGTGACAATCGTAAGGAGACAGCACATCATAAAGTTTTATTGATGGCAAGTGACAATTAAAAAACGTACTTCGGTGACTTCAGAAACCTTACGATGACCTCCAAACCCCTTGCCATGCGTTTATTATGACAGCTTAAATTACATTTGCGCCTGAGGTCGGATATACAGGAACATTTTACGTGCTAAAGTACAGTAAGTCTGAACCCCAGGACGTTAGTAAAGGATAATAATACAAAAAAATTCAAGGGTCTCCAAAAACATCATCTTAAGAACATACGGTAAAAAATTCGACAATTTTCCATGAATATGATGAACTGTCGAAGTGGTCATCCCCACAGCTTGTACTTTTGGTACGGAAAAGTCATAGGGTGTGACTTGATAACGTACAAGAAGTTTCGAAAGCGGGAAATTGCGTTTCTAGAGAAATGTCGAAAGAATATAGAGTTAAAATTAGGCATTTGCTGCGGTTAGCTATGTAGAAAACGGCAGTCTGAGGCGCAAAAACGGCTTAAAAGCAATAACGGATAATGACGTCCAAAGAAGTTTCGAATTTTCCCTAGAACATCTTAAGAACATAAGGCAAAAATTTTAACGGTTTGCCGTGAGTAGAAATTATCGAAGTGGCCATCCCCACAACTGGTACTTATAGTGCTGAGACATCAAGGCTTTTTTGGGGTATCTCAGGTAGGGCCCATGAAAAATGGTGCTTTTATACTCCGCGTAAAGCCAAACCTATACCACACTTAACTCAAAAAAAAAAAAAAAAGGATTTGCTCACTTTTCAATTTGCTTGGGCTGGAGAAAGTGTGTAATATTTAACTTTTGATCTTGTACTCTAGGATTGTTACAGTATGTCCGTTCTTCCGATGTGTGTACAAACGGTCGCACAGCCAAGGCCATGTAAACTCTTGTCTTGACCCATTATCTCTGCGATCAATAGAATCCGAGATACGCTTGCATACAGAATAGCGTTTTCGCCCTCGGCTTTTTGGAACATTTTGGTACCGTGCGCTGTTGTGCACAGATCTATGAGTATGTCAAGAACTTTAATTTTGTTGGTCTATCCCTTTTCATGAGCAGATGAGTGTGTTATAGATAACTCACAAGGCATGTACATGTTGTACACCCCTCCCGCCTCCCAGGGGCATTTCCAGTGCAAAAGGACGCCTAGCATCGTCGGAAGTGTCAGCGAGGAGCCTGTCTCTAACGAAAGGTTTTTCCACAAAACATGATCTACCACACATAACGTTTGCTGTAAATATTCTTGAAACACACTGTTCATCTTCATAGCATACATGTCTCAAAACGTCATTGCTACACTGATCATCTAGCATGGACGTACAGAGCCTGTTATTGATCAATCTCAATATTGCACGTTACCTTTTTTGCTTCTGTTTGTGATAAAAAGTAACAAGTATATTTTTAGAGCGATATCGATAGTAGAAAAACGATCTTTTATGTTTCATGAATCATGTTACCTAGAGAAGAAATCGTCTTTCCTTAAAATCTAATACACATAAAACTGCCAGAACTGCTTTAACTATTCTATGGAAAGTATTAGCTGCTTGTAACTGATTCGTTTTGCGTTCAAGGCACTGCAACTGGGAATTTGCAAAGGAGTGCAGCATTGAAGAGGTCAATGCTGAATTGATTCTTTTCAGATATAGTGCCCAGAGGCGGTGTACGCTATGTTAGGTGGTGGCCCTACATTTCCTTTCTCAGGATGTGGCATTTTCACCACAAGTGGATGCCGGCGAGCAGTGACTTAGTGTGCGATGTCCTGTCAGATGTTCAAAGGCACTACTCATTCAAAAATACACAACTGTCTTGTTTCTCAGGCTCCCTGTAACGGTGGAGTAGGAGAGATATGTGTGGAATGTGCCACTGCATGCTGTCTCGTCCCGCAACATCAGTGGAACTCCACCGGTAACAGTGGCTAAAAACAACGTGTGATGTTGACGGATGATGGTCTGCTCCCTGGACCCACTGGTTAGGCCACCAGAAGGTCCGATGAATGATGACACCCACAGACTGACTTGGATGGGAGTGTTGCCACTCATTACGGCTATGTGTTCAAAGTGAGAGCTGCTGCTCCATATAAGATTGTAGATGGCAAGACTAGCAGGAAATAGACTGATGTAGGTCGAATCTCCTGGTTTGATGACTGTACTGGTAAGATCGCCAATCCTCCTTCCAGGATAGAAGTAATATTTAAAGAGGAGCAGTCCATGTGCTGTGCTACTTTCAGGAGCGGCAGCAGGTGCGTTTTGTGAAGTAAATGTATTGAATAGTTATTTTTGTACCTAAATTACACCTTGTTACTCCACTGTCAAAGGTCAACATAATGACAGTATCTCTATCTACCTACAATGTTATTCTGCCACAATGGCACCCTCAACACAAGTTCTTACGGTATTTAGTAATTAAGTCTATCTTGTACCCATATCATTTGCACCCATATCATATCCCACATCAGTGAACCTTCCTTGATGGCACTGCACCCAACTCTTGTGTACTGACGTGCTTTCTCCACTTCTTTGATTATCGGAAGAGACTTCAACGTTTTACCACACTTGGATATACCTGTTATTCTGTAGCGCTTCATACCTGTCCACTGAATAAGCTCATAAAAAATTTCAATATGTGTTCCATGTACCTTTATAAGGGGCTTGAACCAAGATAAATACTTTTTTAATTTTAAACTGCTGTGTCGCTGGATCCTTTGTAATGAGGACATCTAGGCTGATGCTACTCTGTAGAAGTAAACTTTGTACCAGTCACTGACAGACTACAGCCAATGTATCAGTCTTCGCTAGTGTTTGTATACGGGGAAGATTAGTAGCGTTAAATAAATAAAATTTTACACAGTAAACCTACGTCAACTTCTCTCTACCCTTTGTGCTACCTCGTGAGACAGCCGAGTACGTCATCGTCTAGCAAGGAGGGCACCTTTACAGTGCCGCATCATCAGTCTTACGCTTTATTTTATCGGCGGTCAATGAACGTCTGAGAGCCTCCCAGAGTCATCGCATCATATGCACCGAAAATGTTAAAGCTTACGTCACCGTGGACAGAGTGAGACAAGCGGTTCTTTTCATTACAAGTTTTTAAAGCCGAAAAAAAAATTATGTGCATTATGATTTAGCACACCGTGGACGATGAGTTCATTGGACTCGAGTAGGACATTGTCAGTTCCACAGAAAACAGTCACAACTGTCATGTGCTAACAATGGCTTAGCTCTCATTTATCCTCGCTAGTGACAGTGATACAATAAGTGCTATCTTGTACTCGCGTGTTCCGTGACGTGTGGAAATCAACGGACCGAGATCCACTTTTCACAGCCTAAACATAAGCCAAATTCACCGATACCTGCACAGCTGTGGCTCGTTGTGTGACGCGCCTATGCACCACACCATAAAATATAGGAAATATTATCAGAGAAAGGAGTACGAACATTGCCATGTTCTCCACGGGCCTCCTTGTCCGGTTTAAGAAAAATGCAGAATGAACTAAAAGTTAACTACTAAACTGGTTATTTTAGTCTCATTAAACTCAACGAGCATTCATAATAACCTTTCGTTATGTTAGTTCTAATTAAATCGGGACCGATGGCCCACGAATTATTAATAGGTTTGGAAAGCCAATACAACACTAACAATATTGATCATAAGTGCAGACTTCTTTTCTGGTATTTATATACATATTTGATGACATTGGTTTTATCGGCACTGGGAAATGGTGTAAGTCATGTTTATGTGCATAACGTTTCGTGTCATAATGCTGGAAATATCGTGTCCAGGTCAGAATACGAAATATTACACACAAAAATGTGCTTTAGACAGTTTAGACCAGACTATGGGCTAATTCCTATAAAACTAGTGTTACCAAGGAGCAATATTAATGAAGCAAAATGTTTTGCAAAGTGATGGTACAAACCTCCGAGTTCATATTTGTCTTCCTCAGTGTTCAGCTACTCTGGAACGCTCGAAAAATCCTGAAGAAGATATCGACAGAAGGATTGAAACATAAAAAGTTTTAGTAGTCTGCAAAGGAATATGATGCAGCATATCAAAGTCTTACCACTAATGCACCGGGCCACGAAAGCCGACAGACTTGTGCTTCAACAAATGTCGGGTAAAACGTACGTCCACTCATAAGAGGCAAACCTATGCTGCGTCTGTCTGCTGTATGTATTTGTGAAGAAGTATTTATTAACACGAGGAACTGTGCTGCCCTTCAACTAGCTCGCACAGGAAATGTCAGTGTCTGGCGCTCCCGCATCATATATCTATTTTCTATTTTTTAACTTATTTTGCCTGTTTCTTTAGTCGCTAGTACAATGGGTTTGCATTTGCGAGTACGACGGTTCATATTCGCGTCCAATCATCCGCATTTAGATTTTCCATGATAGCCCTTCATTGCTCCAGGAAATGCGAGGATGGTTCCTTTGATATGACACGTCCCATCCAACAATCCGAGGTTGTGTTCTGTCACTAGTGACCTGGATGTCGACGGGAATTTAAACACTGAGCTTTCTTTCTGGGATAAATTGTTCATATGGCTCTGGGACTTAACAGCTGAGGAGTTCAGCCCACTGGAACATGGAACAACTTAAACCTAACTAACTTAAGGACTTCACACACAACCATGCTCAAGGCAGGATTCGAACCTGCGACCCTGGCGGTCACGCGATTCCAGACTGAAGCGCCTAGAACCGTGCGGTCACACCGGCCGGCTTTTCTTTGATGAATTTCTCAGCTGACATAGATGGATATAGACACTTTTTGCCTTGAACTAAAGTTACTCTGATTAGAAATTAAGTGGTAATCAAATCAAAACTTTTGAAGATTCCATTTTTTTCAGAACTAAATACTGTTGTGCACGAACGGAGCGGATGGCAGTTTTCTGTGGCAAGGGAAATATAGATGACGTGGCGTTTTGCTCTAAGATGGGTGTCGGTGATGGAAAGGAAGGCTTGCGGCATATTTTGGAGAATTGACGGGGGTAAGAGGGAACGTCTTTCAGCGTAATGGAAGTGATACCCACGAAGAAACACATAAACATCAGCATATGGAACTGATCAATGCCGAATTGGAGTTAAGCCAGAGTACAACAGTTCACGTGATTTTGGCTTTAGAGAATGCAGGTTACCTGCGCATCAGGTACACGTGTCGCAAGTTTGCACGAGAGTGAAGGGAAATAGCCGGAAAGCTTGACAAACAGAGCGATATTAATTAGCGGTGAGCTGCTTTTAATTAATTCTTCGAGGTTTTGCCGCTAGCTGCGGGCGGACCAGGGCAAATCCACGCAATTTGTGCCGCGCCTGCCCGCTCTCCTCCCCCGGCTCCCCCCTACCAACCCCCTCCCCTACTCGCCGCTCCTCTGACTGCGGCCCCGTTGCGACTGCGTCGGCGACCGGCGCGGTGCAGGCGCGCTCTTCTGCCGTAATTACATACATAATTCCGGCGGGCTAATCCTCGGCGACAGAGGGAATACAATAATAAAACCAGCCCGTTAACAACGGCCCAGCTCTGCCCTCGGCCACCGCCGTATTAGCGGCCTCGGCACGATGGCTGTAAGCGAAAACTCGCGAGATAGCGGCAAGAAGCAACGGGGCTGTTATTACACGACGTGCAAATAACAGGTGTGAGGCTACGAAGCTAATTTCGGTTGACCTTACTGTTTGTGTGTACAAGAAAAGTCACAAGTGTTACTGAGTTCAGAAATTAAGTCGTCTACCTTATCTTCTGTTCACTTATTGTGTACTATTTAAGTGGCCTACTTTTCTTTCCGAATTTTCAGGATAGGTCACTTTCATTTCTGTACACCCCACCCTCAACTTCTCCGAACGAACTACCCAGCACTGCCTCGATAATATCACATAACATCACTCCTGGCTTTCTTACCGCTAAATATCCCCAAAATCCCCCAGCGACATACTAAGCCAGACGTCACTGGAATGAGATTTTCACTCTGCAGCAGAGTATGCGCTGATATGAAACTTCTTGGCAGATTAAAACTGTGTGCTGGACCGAGACTCGAACTATGAAACTTTGCCTTCCGCGGGCAAGCGTTCTACCAACTGAGCTACCCAAGCACGACTCACGCCCCGTCCTCATAGCTTTACTTCTGACAGTACCTCCTCTCCTACCTTCCAAACTTCACAGAAGCTCTCCTGCGAACCCTGCACAACTAGCACTCCTGAAAGAAAGAATATTGCGGAGACATGGCTTAGCCACAGCCTGGCGGATGTTTCCCGAATGAGATTCTCACTCTGCAGCGGAGTGTGTGCTGATACGAAACTTCCTGGCAGATTCAAACTGTGTGCTGGACCGAGACTCGAACTCTGGACCTTTCTTTCTTTCAGGAGTGCTAGTCCTGCAGGTTTCGCAGGAGAGCTTCTGTAAAGTGTGGAAGGTAGGAGACGAGGTACTGGCAGAAGTAAAGCTGTGAGGACGCGGCGTTAGTCGTGCTTGGGTAGCTCAGTTGGTAGATCACTTGCCCGGAAAATGTAAAAGTCCCGAGTTCGAGTCTCAGCCCAGCACACAGGTTTAATCTGCCAGGAAGTTTCACACGTCACTGCTGATCCCATCGTTGTGGTGTCAGAGTTTCCTCCATCACTACAGCTGTGATCTGAAGTCATATCGGAGGGTCCCCATATCATGACGCCAGGAGTAATAGCACTGTGACTCTACATAACAATGAAGGAATGAGACCTCCCCCCAGGACGCCGTCAAACACGTTGAAGATGGTTATGTGGGGTAGTGCTGAACTAGGATTCATCGTTGAACACAATGTGGCACCGTTTACCAGCAGTCAATGCTTCCCAGTCACGGCACCAGTCGCAACGTAAGCGTTTGCGTTGTGGTGTTAAAGGCAGCCTAGGCATGAGACAGTATTTCCCAAGTATGACTGTTGCTAGTCTCCGACCAATGGTGCGGGGTGCCACAGATTGTTGCACAGCGGAATGGCAAAGACTATTGTAGAGAGTCCTTTACCACATGAAGACTGATAATAAGGCCCCTTTGAAACAGTGTTCCCTGTTGACCCCTTCATCTCACACAAATATGCAGCATCTCCATGTCTTTCACAATGATCACTTAAGATATGATGCTCTTCGCACCCCTTGTATACCCTGATGTTACCTGGTCACTGAACGCCAACCACAACGACGTACTCTTGTGGCCGCTCTATCAGTCAAAGAGAGTGGCAACTCCAATCATTTTCATACCCACCGACAGTGAGAACATGTACGAAGTTACATTGGCAATCGTCCATGTCTTTTGAGTGGTATGCCCTTTCAGGCAGGCAGTTAATATGAGGAGAATAATTAAGAAACCAACAATGATGTAGCCCACACTGAAGTATTAAAGTTCGAACTAGCAGAAATATCCAAACTACAGCAGCACTACAAGCCAATGGTAAAGCTTCCTCAATACGCTGTGTCCATTGATTACTGCCAATCATGATCTATAGACGCATGGAAAGCTCTAATGGTGTCAGTCGGGAAATAACGTCTATCATTATCAAGCAGCACTCTCAAACCCAAACGACAAGAGACCATTAGAGCATGTCTGAACCCGCCTACTCCCTGCCATAACTATAACGGCCATCGAAGAATGGCCTAGTGCACTCCTCTCCACTTCCATTCACACATGTCCGAAAGAAGAGGCACCATTAGGAGTCTGCAGCTGCGACACATGTTACGTAAATTGAAGGTTGGGGGAGAGGAGGGGGGGGGGAGTGGTTGTGAAGAAACAAATGAAAGAGAAGTAACTATTGATGTCACCTGCATCGGTACTTTACGAGGAATCAACGTCAGTGAGTCAAATTGGGTACTGTACGGAGATCCGAACGTGGGATCTACTGGCATTTGCGTTAATCAGTGCCTCATCCGGGCACAGTGTTTATCTCAACTATGCGGACCATATTGCCAAGCCTTCCTTGCTGAAGGTAGTGACTTCATTGACCTTTCTTTCCTTTTTTCCTTTATTGAGATTCTATTCCTCCACAGAGGGGGTGGGGCTGATAGCACCTTTATATGCCGCTCTTCAGCGTACAGAAGAGTTAAAAACAGAATAAGAAGATAATAAACAATAAAAACAAGCCATAAAACGGTGACTTTTAAAACTGTAAAATGGTGGAAAGTTGTGGAAGTTAAAACATAAAAACAAAAGATTGGTCATGCTAATTAAGACACGCAGTAAGAAGCCAGGTACAACAGTAGACAGACAACTAAACAACATGGCGACAGCGTGGTTCCTGTTCGCAAGAGGTAAAAAATCACATCTAGTGACAGCATGGTTTCTGCTCGCAATACGAAAAAAAGGGACACACAACACAGAACACTCACTTAAACATTACACTAGAGAGTAGACACGAAGATGACAGACTACACCCTAAGACAGAATGGGGAGGGCATTGGACCCAGACAGAAGAGGGAAGAAAGTGGGAAGGAGAGGAACAAGCGATGAGGGGAAGCTCATGGAGGGTAAAGACACATAAAAAACGGGGGGTCAGGGCTGATGCGGGAATGAGTGGGAAAGGCAGAGGAGGGGAAAGCCAAAGAATTCAGGGGAGACAATGGAGTCAAAGAGAGGGTAGGGACGGAAAAACAGAATGGAAGGGGGATAAGAGGAAGCCTGGGAAAAGGACAGAGGCAGGAAGGAGGAGGTGAGGATCAGAGTTGATAGGACAAATGGAAGGATAGAGGACATTATCTGGGAGGGAGAGTACACGGAAGACACCTAGGGAAAAGAGATGAAGGGTGTAGAGTTGGAGGGTAGGAGGGACACAACAGTGAAGGAGCGGCAGCAGGCGTGGATTGGCGAGGAGAGGAGCAACCAAGAAGGGGAGGGGGGGGGCGGGAATCAAGTCTGCAGGAAGTGTAGAAGACTCAGATGTGTTTGGGGAAGAGGAGCGGATTGGAGAAAGGATTCAGGTCATAGAGGAGCCGGGTGGGGGATGGCAGGCATATACGGAAGGTGAGGTGGAGTGCATGGCGCTCGAGGGTCTGGAGGGACTTATATAATTTGGAGGGGGGTGGGGTGGAGATCCAGATGGGACTGGCATAACAGAGGATGGGACGGATCAGATTCACTGCCCATCAGGTCAATCAGTTATTTGAATTGGCTCTTTTGGACATTTGAAGTGCACCATGGTCTCTATATATGAAAGCTGACTGACTGAATGACTAACTCACCATCGCCCAGCCCAAACAGCTGACGATAGCAACTTGAAATTTGGCGAAGGTGTGGATCTTACACTGCAGGCGTCGCTTAGGAAGAGATTTTTCCAAATTCCGATCCTAAGGAGGTGAAATAGAGGATGAAATGTATTCCTTACAAAATGATGCTATTAAGGAAATTTTGAAGCAGATCCTACGGAAATTGATATTTAGCTTCGCGGTCAGAAGTAAAGAATACCTGTTTCAGAATATTTGGACGTTTAACCCTATTGGAGAGAAATAGTAGGTGAAAGCATTTCTTCAAAATACATCATTACTAAATAAGTTTTAAAGTATTTTTAAAGCTACATCTATGAACATGGATATTTGACTAGTTTCAGTGATTATGGAAACCGAAAAAATTTTACAAATGTGTGTGAAATCATATGGGACTTAACTGCTAAGGTCATCAGTCCGTAAGCTTACACACTACTTAACCTAAATTATCCTATGTACAGACACACACACCCATGCCCGAGGGAAGACTTGAACCTCCGCGTGGACCAGCCGCACAGTCCATGACTGCAGCGCCTGAGACCGATCGGTTAATCCCGCGCTGCTGGAAACCGAATCCCTAAGGGAGTGAAACAGGGAATGAGATTCTTTATGTAAATATTTTATGATGATAGCATTTTTAAAGCTAAATCTATGATGGCTTCTCAGTCATAAATAAGAAAATCGCGTTTTGCGGTTTTTGGAAATTCAGCCCCTACGTAAGTGAAATGGCAGATGAAACTATTTATGGAAATATTTCATTTTGAAAGAATTTTTGAAGCTAATACTACAAAAATTTGTATTTGTCATCTCTGTTAGAAGTAAACCATACGCATGTCACTGTTTTAGGAAATTCAACCCTTAAGGGGGTGAAGTGTTTTACGAAAGTATTTCATTGCGACAGCATTTTTAAAGCTAAATCTTTGAAAATTGATGTTCAGCTTCTCGGTTGGAGATGAAAAAATGTGTTTCGCTGGTTTTGGAAGTTCAACCCGTAAGGGGGTGAAATAGGGTCAGATTGAATCACTGATTCACCACCGTCCAGCCCAAATACATAAGTATAGAAACTTGAAGACTGGAGACGGTGTGGATTTTATACGGTAGGCATTGTTTAAGGACGGATATTCCGGAATTCCACTCCTAAGGGTGTGGCACAGGGGATGAAAGACATTTGGAAAGTAAGTAGCTATTAAGGGAACTTTGAATGTAGAACTACGAAAACTAGTATTTAGTTCGTCAGCCATAAAATGAAAAATATGTGTTTTAGCATTTTTCGAATTTCAGCCACTAACGGGATAAAAGAGTTGGTGAAAGGATTTTTGAAATTACTTAATTACTAAAGAAATACTAAAGGATTTTTAAGACTACACTTATGTGTGACTACTGGTTTGTGACATCTCGGTCAGAAATAAAAAAGTTCGTGTTTCAGTGTTTCTGGAAATCCAACTCCTAAGTAAGTGCAATTGGTGACTAAAATTATTAAGAAAATATTTCATTGCATTAAAAATATTTTAAAGCTGAATTTGTGAAATTTTTGTTTCACCTCGCTGTTAGATATAAAGGAATATTTGTTAGCGGATGAAAATTGCTATGGAAATATATCCAAAAGAACGCAAAAGCCACGTTTAGCACAAAATTTGGACTCCAGCTACCAGAATTGCGTTTTGATCAGAAGTACATTTCGAAAAGTCCATGCTTATAGGGCCTTCGCTAGCGTGAAAAGCTTAGAAGGTATTGTATTTGTGAACAACATAAAAATTACAGAATGATATTTTCACTCTGCAGCGGGGTGTGCGCTGATATGAAACTTTCTGGAAGATTGAAACTATTTGCCGGACCGAGACTCAAACTCAGGACCTTTGACTTTCGCAGGCAACTGCTGTGCCATCCGAGCTATCCAAGCACGAGGTTGGCCCCCTCCTCACAGCTTTATTTCTGATAGTATGGAGTTCGAGTCTCGGTCCGGCACACAGTTTTTATCTGCCAGGAAGTTTCAACATAAAAATTAGATTAAATAGAAACAACAAAAATCTCTGCAAGCCGTACAGTCTATGCGAGCGGGTGCTAAGCTAATGAGGAAATAAAAATCAGTTATACGCAGACTTATTTTAGATTTGAAGGGCTCTTAATTTTCTTCTAACTTTATCATTGTTGGCGCTCTCACTGTGACTGTTTTTGCCAAGTGCAGTGGCGGAACACAAACAACGAGTCTCAAAAAAATAACTAGAAGTTAGCAAAGACACCCTCAGGAAGACCATTTGCAACGGCCACCGAAACGTCGGAGAATTTTGCGTACTGACAATGCAATCCCACCGAAACGTCGGAGAATTTTACGTACTGACAATGCGATCACGTAACTTCAAGAATTTTATTAACTGTGGCAATGGCCATGGAAGCCCAAACTTACACAAGCAACGGCTGTTTAAAGCTAAAGAGAGGCACGTATAGAGTTTCAAGAGAGATTTCTGTCCTACAAATCTTCTAAAATCGGTGAGAGCGAAGAAAGGCAACCAAAAGACTGTTCAGCATAGAATCTATGAGACAGGATGTATATCATCTGATATTCG
Source organism: Schistocerca gregaria (assembly GCF_023897955.1). Lineage (NCBI taxonomy): Eukaryota > Metazoa > Arthropoda > Insecta > Orthoptera > Acrididae > Schistocerca > Schistocerca gregaria. The sequence continues at coordinate 425,585,245 of NC_064923.1, forward strand.
GAAAAATCCAGAAGATAACAAGAGTAGGTCAGAGTGAGAACTGTTGCCCAGTAGAATTAGCAGCTCTACTTCCCAACAATAAGAACCGAGGAGGCAGTGCTTTCACTGTACTTGATAGCGGAAATCAGACTTGAGAAAACTCTAGATATTTTCACAGGAATTTTTGACCAAGAATTAACATTGAACAATATAGTATGGTACAAGATATTCGAAATTTAGCAAAAAGTAGAATTAAGCTGTAAGGAACGACGGATAATATACAACGGGTACGACGGCCAAGAGGGCACAACAAGGATAGGAAATCAAGAACTATTGTTTAATCCAAGCACGAAGAAAGCAGCAGCGCGCAAAAGTATAGGTATAAAAGTGTAATTAAAATTCATGGTGAAAGGACGTAAATGATAAGACTCGTTGGTGACATAGTCCACTCAGTGGAAATGAGGAAGAACTGCGGTTCTGTTGAGTGGAGTGATCAGTCTAATGATTATACACTATGAACTGAGAGTAAATTGAAGAAAGATGTAAGTAATGAGGAGCAGCAGAAGCGAGAGTACTGATTATCTTTGACGGATGAAGCAAGGAGGACGTAAATAGCAGATGAGCATTCCTGACCAAGAGAAGCCTATTAGTGTCCGAGATTGGCCGGCAGCTGTGGCCGAGCGGTTCTAGGTGCTTCAGTTTCGAACCGCGCGACCGCTACGGTCGCAGGTTCGAATGCTGCCTCTGGCATGGATGTTTGTGATGTCCTTAGGTTAGTTAGGTTTAAGTAGTTCTAAGTTCTAGGGGACTGATGACCTCAGATTGTTAAGTCCCATAGTGCTCAGAGCCATTTGAACCATTTTGTTCAAGATTGACCTTAATTTGAGGAAGAAATTTCCGAGAAGGTAGTTTCTGAGCGCAGCATTGTATGGTAGTGCCTCGTGGACTGAGGATAAACAGGGCAAAAGGACAATCGAAGCGCCTGAAATGCGCTATAACAGAGAGGATTACCATATCTGTTTGGGTACAATTCAGCACATATTATCGTATTTCTTTGGGTCCAACCCAAAACGTATTTTTGAAATTACTCTAAAGTTTAGTATTTTGCCCATCTTCAGCAACTGTAGTCGTATGTAATGAAATAATAAGCAACCAGTTGCATATAAGAAATCTTGACCAGTTTCGGGCACTTAGTGTCCTTCTTCAAATGGTTAAGCCTATAACTCTGTTTGCGAGTATCAATAGTAAAGTGCGTGCTGTAGTACAATGCCATAAAAAAACTCCTTCTGAACAGGCCATGAAGGCCAACGGCTCCGACCGGCCGCCGTGTTATCCTCAACCATAGGCGTCACTGGATGAGGATATGGAGGAGCATGTGGTCAGCAAACCACTCTCCCGGCTGTCTGTCAGTTTCCAAGACCGGAAGCCCAATGCCAGGATCCTAGAAAAAAAAACTGCAGATTGTCCCGAAATAGTTTTCTATCAAACCGAATACAGTCCAAATAAGGCTTAGGCCATGTCCTGGAATTGTAAGCTGTCTGGAAAATTCGTCAATAGGCCTCACTACGGGCCGAGTTGGCACATGGATCAAGGTGTAGCCATGCTGTCCAGGCTGTCTCTGCGATGTTAGCTTATTAGCTGCCAGATGGGAATTTTGACAGCCCCTGTAAGCAGCACCAATCATGTGGCCACAGTCCGCCCTTACGGCAGCTATGGCCAAGGTAGAAACTGTACAGGGAATGCACATTGACTGTGTCGGAGCCGTCGTGTAGGCATTCAAACTGGCTCGTGGGCATGACAAAACTGAACCATCGCATATTTGTTGTTGTTACCTCCAGCAGCATATCTGTCAGTCTGGTTAGTGAATGTTTGAACCCACACACACACACACACACACACACACACACACACACACACACACACACATGCGTGTGCATGTGGATGGGTGGGTTGGTAGGTGATGGGCTTCATATACATAATTATTGTAAATTCCAGGTTGGAATATCGACAGTATAAGAAAAAGTAAAGATGATACGCTACGTTACAGATAGGCATGATGAAAAGACAGTTATACATAAGCTTTCAAACGCCTCTTCAGGAAAGGAAACACAAAATACAGAAACGAAAAATTTCGAATATGGCTCTGGCCGAATGTACAGCTGTCTTTTCGTTGGGCCTATCTGCAACCTAACATGGTATCTTTACGATGAATAGCGCAGTGTTCTCTGTGTGGGCAGGTAGCTGTGTGCGTGTGTGTGTGCGCGCGCTCGTGCATGTTCATATGGTTTTTAGAGAATTGTGATACGGTAATTCTATTCGTATTGTTGAATAGTTTGATACTTTTAACAACATTATTCTCAAAAGCAAAACTTTCATGGGCCAAAACCTTTATAATTAAACGAAAGATCCTGATCTGTTACATTGCGGTTCTTCCAATGCCCCTGATTTTCGAACAATCCAAGTTCTATCCCAGATTGCGAGTTGTCCGTTGCGCTTGTGACTCATTGTGAATAAAAGTACAACATTCAGTCTAAATGCTGTAATTATGATTAGAAACGTAAGAACATTCGTACAAACGTTGCGTTAACACGGGCCACGGACGTTGAAGCATTTTATGCAGCTCTAACCTAGGTCTCAAGTCTAGCCAACATTTCACCAGCCACGCACATTCATTTCGCTTGCTCGCTGAAAAATCCGCAGAGAAAGGACGCGTCTTGTCGACGAGGAACTGCCAGAAGCAGAACGGACGATTGGACTGAGTGCAATGGAAAGGGAAGCTTTGGCAGAATTCAATTACAAGCCTGTGAAGCTCGGGTGGCGCTGCATTAGCGCAGCTGCGGGGGTGCCAGGGGTGGTGGTGGAGGGGGTGGGGGTTAAGGGGGGTGGGAGGGGCCCACGCCGACCAATTACCGCCCGTGGGGCTGCCCTGCCGTCAGCTGCCCGCCGTACACTGCATCCCGCGGTTTTCGTGTTCACTGTATGCCTCCCTTCTGGTACGACCCTAGTCGGCATAACGTTGTCAGACGTGTCCAGCGATATTTTACTGGCGGGTGGGGTGCGACTGAGAAGACTATCTACACATCCCACCACCCGTCGAGATTTTCGGCTCTGTGCCTCTGTTTTCATTACAACAAATATTTGACAGCTCTCAGGACAGAAAACCCGGTTTCCACGTCTCCCTGGAGGAAGTGTTCGGGATATAACAGTTTATGGGCTGAAACCCGCAGTAGGTCAGAGTTCTTAGAGCTTCCCCAATCAGAATGCCACGCTTCCTTGCAGTTCGCCTACTGCTTGCAGTTGTATCATATCTGCTGGGGACAAAGTTCCTTGAGAGACGGACATTCGTAGGGCATTGTCATGCTAAGAGTGTGTGTTTTGCTAACTCATCATTGGTGAGTTTTCAAGGAGCCAGTAGCAGTCGAGTTTAATTGAAGTGAGAGAGCAGGTCCCTCTGCAGGTGGCAGGATACAGAATCTTGAGTAGGACAAATGATGATAACAGTGATGATGATGTTTTAGTGTGGGCACACGACATTGTATTTAACACCTATATCAAAATTTTAGTTAGGATAAAAATGGCACCATTTTGCATATTAACACCATTTGAAATTTAAAAAGAAGAGCACTAAAAACACGCATACGTACGAACGCACACACACACACACACACACACACACACACACACACACACATAGACACTCACAAACACACACAGAGAGGGGAGAGAGAGAGAGAGAGGGAGGGAGGGAGGGAGAGAAAGAGAGACGGAAAAATCTCATATTGACACATTATCAGCTCCGAAACTTACGATTAAACGCATTGTAAAGAATGAAAGTAGGAGAGTTGATTACTGTAGACAGCTGATCACTGTAGTGAAGAGAATGAGCCATCCATTCGGCAACTAACTAAAATCTCCAGTCTTAAAACTCACGTGGGGTCCAGACGCTGTAGAAAATTCCAGAGCATTAGTACACTCTTCTCGTCATCGGCCACAATAGAAGGTAGATTTGCCTTACAAGGGGAAGGCCTCAGACACGGCCAACCGATTCGGCTCAGATTTGGCAGGTCGCTTGTGCACAACCTAAAACGAAGGAATCTAAGATATTTTGGTTCAACACCCCCTCCTTTTTGAGAAAATCACCCCTAAAGGTTATGACGAGCAATCAACTCAAAATTGGCGGGATCGCTAGATAATTGTAAGTAGAGCATTTTTCATCATCAGGTATGGGGTCCGAAAACGCATACTTTTCCATAAATGGGGGTGAGAAACTGTTACAACTGCAGCTCCTGTACCGATATGCAAAACGCCTTTCGACGACAGGGCCGATAGCAGCCGGCACGGTAGCTCAGCGTGTCCGGTGAGAGGGCTGCGTGCTATCTGGAAAAAAAGAAAAAAAAAATGAATCAAAGAATCCACGATCAATTTGAACGGATGTCTTGTGACGTCCGCTCAGACCAAATGCAACGAACAATATCGAACAAAATGAATTTAAAAAAATTGCGCAACGGCCATTGTAACCGGCTGGCAATGGGAGAACCCGGGTTCGAATCTCGAAGAAACCTAGAAGATGTTATTCTATTTCATTTGTATTTTTCCATATCCCAATTGATAGGGATAGGAGGGTTAATAAGGTAAGTAAATCAGTAAGTAATGATCATAATAAGGCAAATAAATTTCTCAAATCTTTTGGGATAGTAAACAACCAAAATGTTACTCCAGGTCACTTTACAATGGCTCTTCCAGTCACTGTTATGTATCCTCTCTTTGATTCGAACAACTAGATGGAAGGTACTTGTCATGCGAACATCCGAAACAAATATACTCACGGCACCAAGAACATCTAATGAATGCAATTTTTCGGCAGCTACATTGTTCCTTCCGAAGAGTCGGTGGAAAACAAACTTGGTTTACATTTAAAATTATGTCCTTTTTGGGGAATTGATTTTGATGCGTACCACGCATACGATATCATTGTCTGAAAAATCGTTGCTGAAAGCTGGTTATGAATTATGCTGTGAATAGTTATTGCATCCGTGTGGTTGTGCAATTCCCGCTGAGTTTCCAGAAGCACACTGCAATTTTGAAGCCTGGAAATAAAGTTTTTAACCTGGCGACAGCAATAAACTTCACATGGTTGGCACACAGGTGTGCAATTTTGGCGGTATTACTTTTACTCTGCACGTCACCTGACCCTCGCCATCTATAAACATTGTGTCATATATTGTGGAGTTAATTTGTCCATTCTAGCAATCGAATGTTAGGCGAAACTTATTATCAGAAACGTATGGTTTTAAAACATTCTCAAGAAATGTTCTGTAAATCACATTCGTCTGTTTCCCAGATTTGGAGCAGGCAATGTAAACATTTTTCAACGAGTCGCTTAAGCGATTGACCTCTTCTATAATCCGAGGACCAAATGTAACATCCGTTTCTTGTAAAGACAGGATAACCTTAGGCAACACTTTTCCAGAGGCTGTGATGGAATACTGAGACGTGTATGAATGTGTTTGTTTTTACTACCAACTGCGACGAGGGTTCGTTTTTCTCCCTTATGCGATAACGTGCGTCGAATGTTCACCCGATACTCGCATCCTGTTTGATCGGTGTTGATCACATAATCACAATTAAAACAGGTCATAACTGACGCCCTTTGCGTGCTGAAAAGAGCCGCCACTTTCTGTATACTTTCAATATTTTGTACCTCCTTATGAGAGACGAATTTTATACTCCGATTTGAAATTTCTTGCCCAAGATAATGATGCAGCAAACGTAAAATCCTTGTTGGCCGTATATTGAAGTGCTGCACCTGCAGCTTACTCCAGAAGTATTCTCGTTGTTACATTCTAGTTACGACAGCAAGATTCGACAAATAAGTCGTATGTTCACGTATTTATCGTCTGGTATTTGTCGTATCTTGTCTCTCCTTTACAGATATTACTTTCCCACAATTTCAAGTCCTTATTCCTTTTCAGGGCTATTGTTGCTCCCTTCTTTTGCAGTGTTTGTAAGTTCCAATTTGGATGATTCCTGGCTAGTGCTACCGCCTTTACTTTTACTTCAAGGGATATAACGCCGTAGTTCAATCGTTTGGTAACCGGTTCGTAATACTCATCGGGAACAGATGAAGCACATATTCCTAGTGACGTGGAGTTTCCCAAATTGTTATTACCATTTTGCGATTCACTAGTCGGGATATCTTCCACTGAATCAGTTTCTGCTTCGTCTTCATGGTATGGTACTTCAGTATCAACAAAAGTCATTTCGTTAGTCAGCTCCAAAAATCGCTCGACGATAGCCGCTCCTATCAATCTGGAACGCCGAGGAACAGAGCTACCTGCTTCCGGTAGTGCATTGATAATGCATCTGTCTTGCAACACTTTTTACAAACCAAAACACAGCGGCGGTAACTTCCCGCTTGCCATCGTTTGTGACAGGCTCCCAACTATATACTATAACGCTAGTCAAAGGGTGTGCATCTTCCATTATTCAGATTATGCACCTGAAAGATGTGACACAACAAACAATAAGTAGTTACTACATCATAAACAGACGAGCTAATTACTACAAACCACGCACAGTACTCGTCATATTTTACTTACGGAAGGACACACTATTCATTCACAAAACGTATTTCATTCGGCGCATTAACGATGGAAAAATGACTACATGTATCCGTGAGGTTCGCGACAGCCTAATGACGGAAAACAACTCTTTCCGATTGACTTCTACAGGGTGTTTCAAAAATGACCGGTATATTTGAAACGGCAATACAAACTAAACGAGCAGCGATAGAAATACACCGTTTGTTGCAATATGCTTGGGACAACAGTACATTTTCAGGCAGACAAACTTTCGAAATTACAGTAGTTACAATTGTCAAAAACAGATGGCGCTGCGGTCTGGGAAACTCTATAGTACGATATTTTCCACATATCCACCATGCGTAGCTATAATATGGCGCAGTCTCTGAATGAAATTGCCCGAAACCTTTGACAACGTGTCTGGCGGAATGGCTTCACATGCAGATGAGATGTACTGCTTCAGCTGTTCAATTGTTTCTGGATTCTGGCGGTACACCTGGTCTTTCAAGTGTTCCCAAAGAAAGAAGTCACAGGGGTTCATGTTTGGCGAATAGGGAGGCCATTCCACGTCGCCTCCTGTATGTTTCGGATAGCCCAAAGCAATCACACGATCATCGAAATATTCATTCAGGAAATTAAAGACGTCGGCCGTGCGATGTGGCCGGGCACCATCTTGCATAAACCACGAGGTGTTCGCAGTGTCGTCTAAGGCAGTTTGTACCGCCACAAATTCACGAAGAATGTCCAGATAGCGTGATGCAGTAATCGTTTCGGATCTGAAAAATGGGCCAATGATTCCTTTGGAAGAAATGGCAGCCCAGATCAGTACATTTTGAGGATGCAGGGACGATGGGACTGCAACATGGGGCTTTTCGGTTCCCCATATGCGCCAGTTCTGTTTATTGACGAAGCCGTCCAGGTAAAAATAAGCTTCGTCAGTAAACCAAATGCCGCCCACATGCATATCGCCGTCATCAATCCTGTGCACTATATCGCTAGCGAATGTCTCTCGTGCAGCAATGGTAGCAGCGCTGAGGGGTTGCCGCGTTTGAATTTTGTATGGATAGAGGTGTAAACTCTGGCGCATGAGACGATACGTGGACCTTGGCGTCATTTGGACCGAAGCTGCAACACGGCAAACGGAAACCCGAGGCCGCTGTTGGATCACCTGCTGCACTAACTGCGCGTTGCCCTCTGTGGTTGCCGTACGCGGTCGCCCTACCTTTCCAGCACGTTCATCCGTCACGTTCCCAGTCCGTTGAAATTTTTCAAACAGATCCTTTATTGTATCGCTTTTCGGTCCTTTGGTTATATTAAACCTCCGTTGAAAACTTCGTCTTGTTGCAACAACACTGTGTTCTAGGCGGTGTAATTCCAACACCAGAAAAATCCTCTGTTCTAAGGAATAAACCATGTTTTCCACAGCACACTTGCACGTTGTGAACAGCACACGCTTACAGCAGAAAGACAACGTACAGAATGGCGCACCCACAGACTGCGTTGTCTTCTATATCTTTCACATCACTTGCAGCGCCATCTGTTGTTAAAAATTGTAACTACTGTAATTTCGAAAGTTTGTCCGCCTAAAAATGTACTGTTGTCCCAAGCATATTGCAACAAACGGTGTATTTCTATCGCTGCTCGTTTAGTTTTTATTGCCGTTTAAAATGTCATGGTCATTTTTGAAACACCCTGTGTAAGGCTCGTGCTGGACACCTTCTCTCTTCCAGGGCCACAATCATGATATGACGAAGAAGCAACCGGGACAACATAACTCTCCGCGGGTGCATTCTGTCCCGTGCCTCGCTGTAAACAAGCGTCGAGTGGTTGGCTATCTGTGATCCTTCGTGAGGAATTGGCAGCTCTCTTACTCGAAGCTGTTTTCATGTGACAAGGCTTAAAAGTTTAATACTTTACTAACTCACAGCGTTTGGGAAATTAGTTTGCTTACTTATTATTATCATTCGTTATTGATTTAATTACCTTTTTAACCCTCCTATCCCTATCAATTGAGATATGGAAAAATAAAAATGAAACGAATAACATCCGCTAGGTTTCTTCGACATTCGAACCCGGGTTCTTCGAATCCCAGCCAGTTACCTTGACAAGTGCGCTATCAACGCTGTCGCCGAACAGCGTTTACCATGTGGGTACTGGAGCGACAGTTATAAAGGTTTCTTTCCTCGATTTCTGAAAAAGTTTGCGTTTGCGGACCCCATACGCGATGATGAAAAATGCTTTATTTACAATTATCTATCAATCCCTCCAATTTTGAGTCGATTGCTCTTCATAACTTTAAGGGGTGATTTTCTCAAAAACGCGGGGATATTGACCCAAAATAACTTAGATTCCTCCGTTTTAGGTTGTACACAAGCGACCTGCAAAATTTAAGCCAAATCGGTTGGCCGTGTCTGAGGCCTTCCCCTTGTTAGATCTACCTTTAATTATACGGGATTACTCTCAAATTTACACTTAAATGTTTGGTAGTGGGTTCATAGTTCCACTTTCTGACTAGAATGTTACTTGACAGTTCCACTCTCGACTAGCACGTCGGAAAAAATGAATACCTAAATCTCTGAGTGCGAGCTTTTACTTCTTTTATTTTATTACGGTGGTCGTTTCCCCCACTTAGGTGGCAGTCAAAACAACATTTGGGCAGTCCGAGGAGAATTTTGATGATTGAACTTCGGCGAGAAGGTTACGCAGCAACAAGAAACGCCTTTGTTTGAATGGTTATCACCCAGAATCGCGTTTCATATCCATGACATTATCCCCTTCAATTCGCTTAATACAGAACGAGCTGCTTTGCTTCGAAGCTTTTCATGTTACCCATCAGTCCTATTTGGCAAGGACTCCACTGAGCTTAACTTTAGAGGAGGGTGGACAGCATAGTGCAATCAGTCCCTTTAGAAGATTTATTATATCTTCCACGTATTCTGCCAATAAAACTCAGTCTTCGGTTCTCCTTCGGCACAACGTTATCCATGTGATGGTTCCAGTTTGAGTTCCTTGTAAATGTGATCGCTATTTCATTAGTTGAATCTGTAGCCTTCACATTTGTGTTATTTGTCGTGGAACCGATAATTAACGGGATTTATTTTATTTATTTATTTATTTATTTTTACAAATGATGTGGAGGACCTCACACTTTTTATTGCCGTCATTCCAGTATACAGCTGCTGGTTGTCCATCTCTAGAAGAGATCTCCACCCCCTCGTACTCTTAAGGGTTTACGGACAGCCCTGCAGGATTCAAGGTGTCAATTCCCTCCATCAGTGCTTCCAACATTAATCGATCTCAAGACACGTTTTGTTGCGGGAATTCTGCGTGTTCCCGGAGACCCTACGCGATATTAGGGATGTGTACCATTTTCTTTGACTCTTCAGTGTATTTCATGTATTTCGAACAGGCTGTAGCGCCTCAGTGTCTGTTGCTTTCGACATGCATGCATGTCTGAAGGAACTCTGCGTCGTAATTCGGTACATTTCACTATGTATGATCAAGTGATTAAGTATCATAGAACAGGAATATGAATTCAGAATATTTCAGAATATTTAGAAAGTCACCTTAATTGCCGTGTAACTCCAGAGGAAGATGCATATCCTGTAAAACTAAATTGTAAAATAACGTTATATAAAATATAAATTTTGCGACCATCTCAAAAATAAGGGAAAATTTCATCAGAATGTGTTATTGATATACTGAAATAATACAAATTAAATACTGTAGTTCTATATAGGACAAGAAACATTAAAGAAGAAAGAATTGAAATGATGAAAAAGAAATTGAACTCTTCACTCAGAAGGTAAATTCACATAAAAGTCCCTATATAGTAGATCAAGATATTTACACATATCCAAAAAGTTCGTCTTTATTTCTGTGGATAGAGGAAGAAGCTCTTTGTACAACAAAGGAAACCTCATAACTGTTCTAGGGATGTTACCTTCACGTTGATTACCTTTCTTTGTTTTTATTAAGAGAATGTCGTACTCCAGGTAGTATGACATTAATGCTAAGTCAGACATACACTGCATTTGGACATCTGCATTGATCTACAACCAAGTAACTGTACTAACTTCCAAGTTTGGGTCACACTTCATAATTCTTTTAACAACATTAAGAGGTACAAAGTCTTTCTGGCTCATTTCTTTTATAACGTAAGATCTGCTTAAGCGGCCTTCAGATGTCGCATAATTTCATCCATAGCTTATCACTACATCTATAACTCGTCTTTTTATATCGATTAATATAGAAGGGCATCGCAGGACAGGATGATAGGACATCTGTTAAGAAATAAGGGGACGCCTTCCATGGTACTAGAGGGAATTGTAGAGGGTAAACTATTTAGAGGATGACAGAGATTGGAATACATCCAGCAAATAATTGAGGACGTAGGTTGTAGGTGCAACTCTGTGATGAAGAGGTTTGCACAGAAGAGGAATTCGTGGCTGGCCTCATCAAACCAGTCTGCACAACATGACTTGCAACGCTTCTTCTCGGCTCGTGACCATTGTAGGTTCGACCCTAGACGACTAGACAACCGTGGTCTGGTAAGATGTGCCCCGGGTTAAGTTCGTAATAGCAAATGGTAGGGTTCGAGTGTGGCGCAGATCCCACGAAACTGTTTAGCCTAGTTATTATCAAAGCACTGTGAAAGCTTATGGTGGCTCCATAATGCTATGGGCTGTGTTTATATGGAATGGACAGGGTCCTCTGGTCCAACTGAAACGATCATTGACTAGAAATGTTTGTGTTTGGCTACTTGGACATCTTTTGCAGCCATTCAGGTAAGTCATTTTCCGAAACAGAGATTGAATTTTTATGACAATGATCCATGTCATTGGGCCACAGTTTCCGCGACTGATTTGAAGAACATTTTTCACTATTCGAGTGAAATAATGTTCACCTAAATCACACAAAATGAATCCCATTTATGGGGCATGATAGAGATGTTATTTCTTGCACAAAATCCAGCGCCGCAACGCTTTAGCAATTATGTTCGGCTGTAGATATTTTTCCAGGGGACTTCCAAAAACTTCTTGAGTTCATACCAAGTCTAGTTGCTGCAGTACCCAAGGCAAAAAGAGGTTCGATACGATACGATATTAGGTGATATTCCATACCTTTTGTGGCCTCAGTGTAAGTTCGCAGAATATGTTCCTTTCTTATCGAGCGGCGCCGAAAATTGATAAAATTATTCCTACACATCTTTAATAACCGATCGAAGTCACAAATTCACGAGTTCTCTAATAAATGTTCGCCGAAGCATGAAGCATTCCTGACTCACTAAATCGTCTTTACATGAAATATATTCAGTTCAGTACACATAAGCGGCGCCTCTCAAAAGAAAAAAAAAAAAACTGCACCCCACACTATATAACTCCCGTTGCCAGGGCATACAGCGAGAGGTAGTTAGCTTGATTTCCCACCCCTATTTGGAACTTCCCTACGGTCTGGAATGTCATTGATGTAGTACAGGGTGACAACTGTTGAACTATAAAACAGTCAAAACTGCCAAACAGTTTGCTTTAGGACGTTCAAATTGCGCAGATGGCCGCCGGGCAAGATTGGAATTAGTATGCACATGCGCACGCGCCTTATGGTTGTCGGCCATTCGCACGTGAAAGTTGGGTACAGCGTGCCTGAGCGTACAGCGCTTATGAAAGCATACTATGCCAGCAATAAAAGCCCAACTGCAGCTCAAAGGAAGTTTGCGACTGAGTTCAAACTGAAGACAACCGGTCCAAGTGCGCTAACCATCAAGAATTTCATTCGCGAGATTGAGAGAACGGGTAGTGTTCGTGATGATAATGTTGGCAATGTCGGTCGTCCAAGGAAGGCTGAAAACGTTTGAAAACATCGAGATTACACGGTATATTTTCCAAACCAGCCCCAGGATATCGGTCAGACGATCTGAACAGCGGTTGCTAATTAACCGGGAGACACTGCAAGAAAGTGTTGTTGAAGACCTGCGTCTCCTTCCTTACAAAATTCAAACCCATGAGCCCTCAAGCCCCAGGACTGTGGAAAAGCATTAGTGTTTCTCCAACAGTATTGTCCACAGAACTGACGAACAGGACTTTGACGTGAATATGGTTTAGTTTAGCACCGAAGCCCACTTTCCTTTGGATGGTCACGTCAATAAGCAAATCGCCAATAAGCAAAATTGGTACATTTGGGGGACTGAGAATCCTCATTTCGCCATAGAAAAGTCTGTTCATCCTCAACTCGTGACTGTGTGGTGGCCAATGTCCAGTCAAGGAATAATCGGTGCGATATTAATTGATGGAACAGTGACTACCAAACAGTATGTGAATGTTTTGGAAGATGATTTCATCCCCATTATTCAAAGTGATCCTAATTGCGACAACATGTGGTTCACCCAAACAGGAGTTGAACCCAGATCGAAGCAGGGGAGTGTTTCAGGCCCTGGAGGAGCACTTTGGGGACCGTATTCTGGCTCTGGGGTACCCAGAGGCCACTGGCATGGGCGTCGATTGGACACTATATTCTCCGGATCTGAAAACATGCGACTCCTTTTTGCGATGCTGTACTAAAGACAAGGGGTACAGAAATAACCGCAAAACTATTGCTGAACTGAAAACAGCCATTCAGAAGATCATCGAGAGCATCGATGTTCCGAAATTTCAGCGGAACATGCAGAATTTTGTCATTCACCTGCACCACGTCATCGCCAATGCTGGCAGGTATATCGAAAATAGCATAACGTGAATCCGAATAAATGTAGTGACGTTTGCATGTTTTCACGCCGTAGTTGGTAAATAATTTACGATACATTTCATTAACTTATATAATTGTCACCGTTACGAACGGGGCCACGGTGATAAGTGAAGACTTGTCTGGAGATGCCCCAGAGAGTGCTGCATTTCTAACCTGATTGTCGTCCACCATACGGCACTTCAGCCAGGAGTGGGAGATGCCCCAGAGAGTGGTAAATTTCTAACCTGATTGTCGTCTACCATATGGCCCTTCAGCCAGAAGTGATGGCGCCTGGAGATGCCCCAGAGTGTGGTGCACTTCTAACTTGATTGTCGTCCACCATATGGTCCTTCAGCCATGAGTGATTGACTCTGGAGATGCTCCAGAGAGTGGTGCCTTTCTGACCTGGTTGTCGACCACCATATGGCCCTTCAGCCAGGAGTAATGGCGTCTGGAGATGACCCAGAGTGTGCTGCATTTCTAACTTGATTGTCGTCTACCATATGGCCCTTCAGCCAGGAGTGATGGCGTCTGGAGCTGCCCCAGGGGGTAGTGCATTTGTAACCTCATTTTCATCCAACATAAAGCCCTCCAACCAGGAGTAATGGCCTCTGGAGGTGCCCCAGAGAGTGTTGCATTTCTAACCTGATTGTCATCCACCATATGGCCCATCAGCCAGGAGTGATGGCTTCTGGAGATGCCAGAGAGTGTGGCGCATTTCTAACCTGATTGTCGTCCACAAAATGGCCTTTCAGCCAGGAGTGATGGCGACTGGAGATGCCCCAGAGAGTGGTGCATTTCTAACCTGTTTGTCGTCCACCATATGGCCATTCAGCCAGGAGTGATGTTCTATGGAGATGGCCCAGAGAGTGGTGCGTTTCTAACCTGATGGTCGTCCAGCAATGTCCCTTCAGCCAGGAATGATGGCCTCTGGAGATGCCAGAGAGTATGATGCATTTCTAACCTGATTGTCATCCACCATTGTGCACCTCACCCAGGAGTGATAGCCTCTGGAGATGCCCCAGAGTGGTACATTTCTAACCTAAATGTCGTCAACCATATGGCCTTCAGCAAGGAGTGATGGCCTCTGGAGATGCCCAGAGAGTGGTGCATTTCTAAACTGATTGTCATCCACCATAAGGCCCATCAGCCAGGAGTGATGATGGCCTCTGGAGATGCCCTAGAGAGTGGTGCATTTCTAACCTAATTGTCGTCCACTATATGGCCCTTCAGCCAGGAGTGATGGCGTCTGGAGATGAACCAGAGAGTAGTGCATTTCTAACCTGATTGTCGTCCACAATATGGCCCTTCAGCCAGGAGTGATTGCATCTGGATTTGCCCCAGAGAGTGGTGAATTTGCAACCTGATTTTCGTTCACCTTATGGTTCTTCAGCCAGGAATGATGGCCTCTGGAGATGCCCCGCAGAGTGGTGCATTTCTAACCTGATTGTCGTCCACCATATAGCCCATCAGCCAAGAGTGATGATGGACCCTGGAGATGCCTCAGAGAGTCGTGCATTTCTGATTGTCGTCCACCATATGGCCCTTCAAACAGAAGTGATGGCCCCTTGAGATGCCGCAGTGAGTGGAGGATTTCTAACCTGATTGTCGTCCACCATATGGCCCTTCAGCCAGGAGTGATGGCGTCTGCAGATGCCCCAGAGGGTGGTGCATTTCTAACCTGATTGTCGTCAACCATATGGCCCTTTAGCAAGGAGTGGTTGCGTCTGGAGATGCCCCAGAGTGTGGTGCACTTCTAACTTGATTGTCGACCAGAATATGGTCTTTCAGCCACGAGTGATTGACTCTGGAGATGCCCCAGAGTGTGGTGCCTTTCTAACCGGATTGCCGTCCACCATATGGCCCTTCAGCCAGGAGTGATGGCCTCAGTAGATGCCAGAGAGTGTGGTGCATTTCTAACCTGATTGTCGTCCACCATCGTGCACCTCACGCAGGAGTGATAGCCTCTGGAGATGCCCCAGAGTGGTACATTTCTAACCTGAATGTTGTCCATCAATGGCCCTTCAGCCAGGAGTGATGGCCTCTGGAGATGCCAGAGTGTGTGGTGCATTTCTAACCTGATTGTCCTCCACCATAGGGCACGTCACCCAGGAGTGATAGCCTCTGGAGATGCCCCAGAGTGGTTCATTTCTAACCTGAACGTAGTCAACTATTTGGCCGTCAGCAAGGAGTGATGGCCTTGATGGCTTCCGGAGATGCACAGAGAGTGGTGCATTTCTAAACTGATTGTCGTCCACCATATGGCCCTTCAGCCAGGTGTGATGGCGTCTGGAGGTGAACCAGAGAGTGGTGCATTTCTAACCGGGTTGTCGTCCACAATATGGCCTTCAGCCAGGAGTGATGGCGTCCGGAGATTCCCCAGAGAGTGGTGCATTTTTAACCTGATTGTCGTCCATCATATAGCCCTTCTGGCGATAGTGATGGCCTCTGGAGGTGCCCTAGAATGTGGTACATTTCTTACCTGATTGTCAACCACAAGATGGGCCATCAGTCTTGAGCTATGGCGTCTCGAAATGCCTCAGAATGTGGTGCACTGCTAACCTGATTGTCGTCCTCCATGTGGCCCTTCAGCCAGGAGTGATGTCCTCTAGAGGTGACCCAGAGTGTGGTGCATTTCTAACCTGATTGTCGTCCACCATATGGCCCTTCAGGCAAGAGTGATGGCCTCTGGAGGTGTCCCAGAGTGTGGTTCATTTCTAACCTAATGGTCATCCACCATTGGGCCCTTCAACCAGGAATGATGGCGTCTGGAGATGCCCCAGAGTGTGGTGAATTCCTATCCTGATTGTTGTCCACCATATGATAATCCAGCCAGGAGTGATGTCTTCTGGAGATGCCCTAGAGAGTGGTACATTTCTAACCTGATTGTTGTCCAACATATGGCACATCAACCAGAAGTGAAGGCCCCTGGAGAAGCCGGTGTGAGTGGTGCATTTCTAACCAAATTGTCCTCCAACATATAGCCCTTCAGGCAATAGTGATGGCCTCTGGAGATGCCCCAGAGTGTGGTGAATTTCTAACCTGATTGTCGTCCACCATATGGTGCTTCAGCCAGGAATGATGGCATCTGGAGATGCCCCGGAGAGTGGTGCATTTCTAACCTAATTGTTGTCCATCATATAGCCCTTCAGGCAATAGTGATGGCATCTGGTGGTGCATTTCTAACCCGATTGTCGTCCACAATATGGCTCTTCAGCCAGGAGTGATTGCATCTGGATTTGCCCCAGAGAGTGGTGCATTTCTAACCTGATTTTCGTCCACATTATGGTCCATCAGACATGAATGATGGCCTCTTGAGCTGCCCTGGAGATTGGTGCATTTCTAACCTGATTGTCGTCAACCATATGGCCCTTCAGCCCGGAGTGATAATGGCCTCTGGAGATGCCTCAGAGAGTGGTGCATTTCTGATTGTCGTCGACCATATGGCCCTTCAAACATAAGTGATGGCCCCTGGAGATGCCGCAGTGAGTGGTGGATTTCTAACCTGATTGTCATCCACAATAAGGCCCTTCAGCCAGGAGTGATGATGGCGTCTGGAGATGCCCCAGAGAGTGGTGCGTTTCTAATCTGATTGTCGTCTACCATATGGCCCTTCAGCCAGGGTGATGGCGTCTAGAGATACCCCAGATATTGTTCATTTCTAACCTGTTTGTCGTAAAACATATGGCCTTTAAGCAAGGAGTGATGGCCTCTGGAGGTGCCCCAGAGAGTGGTGCGTTTCTAACCTGATTGTCGCCCACCATATGGCCCTTCAGCCAGGAGTGATGGCCTCAAGAGATGCCAGAGATTCTGGTGCATTTCTAACCTGATTGTCGTCCACCATAGTGCACTTCACCCAGGAGTGATAGCCTCCGGAGATGCCCCAGAGTGGTGCATTTCTAACCTGAATGTCGTCCACCATATGGCCTATCAGCAAGGACTGATGGCCTCGGGAGATGCCCAGGGTCTGGTTCATTTCTAAATTGATTATCGTCCACCATATGGCACTTCAGCCTGGAGTGATGGCGTCTGGAGTTGAACCAGGGGGTGGTGCATTTCTAACCTGATTGTCATCCCCAATATGGCCATCAGCCAGGAATGATGGCGTCTGGAGATGCCCCAGAGAGTGGTGCATTACTAACCTGTTTGTCGTCCACCATATTGCCATTCAGCCAGGAGTGATGTTCTATAAAGATGCCCCAGAGAGTGGTGCATTTCTAACCTGTTTCTCGTCCACCAATGGTGCTTCAGCAAGGAGTGACGGCCTCTGGGGATGCAGAGAGGGTGGTGCATTTCTAACCTGATTGTCGTCCACAATATGGCCGTTCAGCCAGGAGTGATGGCGTCTGGAGATGCCCCAGAGAGTGATGCATTTCTAACCTGATTGTCGTCCATCATATAGCCTTTCAGGCGATAGTGATGGCCTCTGGAGGTGCCCCAAAATGTGGTGAATTTCTAACCTGATTGTCATCCACTATATGGACCATCAGCCCAGAG